>NW_007258866.1:477391-508108 GCF_000164805.1 Carlito syrichta | reverse complement strand
TACAGGCATGCGCTACACGCCTGGCTGATTTTTGATTACTGTAGAGATGAGGTCTCGCCAAGTTGCCCAGGTGGGTCTTGACCCGCGGGCTCAGGCAATCCACTCACCTCAGCCTCCCAAAGTGCGGGATTACAAGCTGAGCCACCGAGCCCGGCTACCTTTTTCTATTCTTTCAGTGGTAGCCCGTGTGTGTCTTTGTTTTGAAAGTGGGCTTCTTGCAGGTGGTATGTAGTTGAGCCTGGCTTTTTGCCCAGTCTGACAATCTCTGCCTTTTAGTTGGAGTGTTCAGACCATATGCATTTCATCTGATTATTGTGTATGTTTAGGTTTATCGAGTGTGTTTAGGACTAATGTTTAGGTTATTAGCTCTAACTCTGGTGTCTTTATTTTTACTTTTTAATGGTTGCTTTAGGGTATATAGTATACATCTTTAACTTATCAGTCTACCTTTAAGTGCTATTACAACTCTTCACATATAGTAGAAGACCCTAACTACAGTCTGCTTTAAAAAAAAAAAAGAAAGAAGAAAAAAAGGCTTGTATATTTACCCACCTATTTACCATGTCTGGGCTTCTGCATTCTGTTGTGTCTATTTCCATCTGGTATCTTTTTCCTTTTACCTAAAGAACATTCTTCAACATTTCTTTCTTTTTTTTTTTTTGAGTTGGTGTCTCACTCTGTGGCCCAGGCTGGAGTACAGTGGTACACACGCTCACGACCACCCCAGCGTCGACCTGCTGGGCTCAGGCGATCCTTCCGCCTCAGCCTTCCAAGTAGCTGGAACTACAGACGCGTGCTACCACACCCGGCTGATTTTTATTTATTTACTGTAGAAGTGAGATCTTGCCAAGTTGCCCAGGCTGTTCTCGAACCTGTGGGCTTGGGCAGTCCCTTCACCTCGGCCTCCCAAAGTGCTGGGATTACAGGCTTGAGCCACTACACCCGGCCTAACATTTCTAATAGCGTATGGGGGGATGAATTCTTTCAGCTTCTGTATGATAAAAAAAAGTACTTATTTTGCTTCCTTTTTAAAAAAAATAACTATTTTCAATAACTATTGAATAACTATCCCAAATAAGTATTGAAGAACTATTAAAACTCTATTTTTATTTAATTTTCAAAGCCAAAGTCACACCCCAAAACACTGATTATCAAAGATAAACAACATCTACAGGGTAGCCAGTGCCAGCCAATCAGCTTGAGTAGGCCACCTCTTGCAATCAATTAAGAAAGCCAGCTACTCACTATAGTTTTGCAGCATTGATCTTTTAAAAAATTTTATTTTAAAGATGTGGGGTACAATTCAGGGTTTGGTATACAAATTGTCATTGTACAGGTAAATTTGGGCTTCAGTTTGGTCCCCCTTTCACCTGGTTTGATATCAGGCACCCTTATTGATGAAGTGTGCCGCCCCGCCCTTGCTTTCATTTTGAAAGACATGTATGTTGGGTATAGAGCTCCTGTGTGATCATTCTTTTCTTTCATTGCTTTAAAGATGATGCTCTTTGGCTTGCATTTTCTGAGAAGTCTGTAGTCATTTTTATCTTTGATTCTTTGTATATAATGTGTCTTTTTTCTGTGAATGCTTTTAAGATTTTATCACTGGTTTCAAATAATTTGATTGTGATGTATTTTGATGTCATTTTCTACATGATTCTTGGGCTTGTGATTGGTTGATACTTGGGTCTATGAATGTATAGTTTTAATCAAATTTGGAAAAATCTTTTCCATTGTTTCTCTAAATATTTTTCTGTTCTCCCCCATTTCTCTTTTGGGGACTTCACTGATGTTCTGTTCTTTTTTTTTTTCCAGCATTTTTTCTTTCTGTGTTTTATTATGGATATTTTGTTACTGTGCTTTCATGTTTATTTGTATTTTCTTCTGTAGTGTCTAATCTACTGTTAATTCCAATTAGCAAAAGCTTGATACTTTTTTTCACAGTTAGTACATATGAATTATTTGATACGCTTTTTTTTTTTTTTTTTTTTTTTTTTAGTTGGAGTCTCACTTCGTCACCCAGGCTAGAGTGCAGTGGCACACTCATGGATGGCCATTGTAGCCTCAACTTGCTGGGCTGAAGGTATCCTTCCACCTCAGCCTTCCAAGTAGCTGGAACTACAGGCTCCTACCACCATGCCTAGCTAATTTTTAGATTTATTGTAGAGACAGGGTCTTGCCAAGTTGCCCAGACTGGTCTTGAACCCCTGAGCTTAGGCATTCCTCTTGCTTCCGCCTCCCAAAGTGCTGGGATTATAGGCGTGAGCCACTGCTCCTGACTGAGTTATTTGATATACTTTTAATGCTGTATAAATTGCACAAAAGATCTATATTCCTGTATAATTATAATTTGTTTTGCTATTTTTTTGAGATGAGTTTCTGATGAGGCTACAAAATTAACTGATGGCATTTTTTGTTCATCATCTTTACATGATTTTCTCATTAAAAATTTTTTTTTAGCTGAGCACTGTGGCTCATGCCTGTAGTCCCAGTATTTTGGGAGGGCTAAGGCAGGAGGATTGCTTGAACCCAGAAGTTTGAGACCAGCCTGGGAAACATAATGAAACCTCATCTCTACAAAAAATTTAAAAATTAGCTACTCAGGAAACTGAGGCTGGAGAATCACTTGAGCCCGGGATTTTGAGGCCGTAGTGAGCCATGATTGTGCCACTGCACTCCAGCTTGGGCGACAGAGTGAGACCCTGATTTTAAAAAAAAATGTGGCTGAGCTCGGTGGTTCAGCCTGTAATCCTAGCACTTTGGTAGGCCAACGCGAGTGGATTGCCTGAGCCTACGGGTTCGAGACCCTCCCGAGCAACTTAGCGAGACCTCCTCATCTCTACAATAAATAAAAAATTAGCCGGGCATGGTAGCGCGCACCTGTAGTTCTGTCTACTTGGAAGGCTGAGGTGGAAGGATCGCTGGAGCCCAGCAAGTTGAGGCTGCGGTGGTCTGGAGCGTGCCACTACACTCTATCCGGTCTGGGTGACAGAGTGAGACTCCAACTCAAAAAAAAAAAAGTTTAAAAAATTTTTCATTTTATTGCTTCTCAGAGATGTATCAAGAGGCTCTGGGCTGCAAGTTACAGCCCAAACTGATTTAAATAACAAAGTTTATTGACTCACATAACTAGAAGCCCAGGAAAGACTACAAGTTGAACACTGGCTGGCAGGAGGGGAGGCCCTGCCTCTCCTCTCTGTCACCCACCGTATCTGTTATTTAATGGTTGCAAAATAGCAGCCAGTGGCAACCAGGGCACTGTGCTTCCTCACGCATGTCCTGGGAGAAACAGGCTTTCCATGACTCTTTTGTGACCAGAGAAGGACCTTCCCAAAGCCTCTAACAACCCTGTCTTTGACTTTTTTTGGCCAGAATGGGAACACTGGCCTACTCCCTTTTTTTATTTCTGAGTTCTGTCCCCAGAGTTTCTTATTCTGTTCACTTTGATTGTTCACTCATTCAACAGAAATTTATTGAGTAACCACTATGTGCAGATGATAACGGGTACCAGACACCAGACCCAGAGATGGGTACATTTTCTCAAGAAGCTTGTGTTTCCAGCCTTGCCTTCTCCAGCAGCCCTCCCTGTCCTTTGTATTTTTGACTGTCCTTTTTTTTTCCAGAAGAGGAAACACTGTCTGGATGACTCCAGTAGTCAACAATTGGCCTTAGGAAACTAGTTAATGCTGCAGACCTAAATCCATGATTTGAGTTTCTTTAATGCTTACTGGGATTTTCCTGATAGGCCCGAGCACAGTTTCCCTCTGGAAGACAGCATGGTCTAATGATGGAATTCCACATGGGTCAGTTAATATGGCTAAAGAATTTTGGGGGGTGAATGGTAACTAAATGACTAGAGAGCTTGATCAGCTGGGTCTCCTAAGCCATCTTAGGGTGTTTGGACATTATCCTAAAGGCAGAAGGAAGGCTTTGAAAGGTTTCAAAGAGTGACATGATCTGAATTGCTTTTTAAGGAAAACTCACTTTGGTGGCATTGTGGAATATGGATTGGAGGGGAATAAAGAAAAAAGCAGAAAGACTTACTGGAATATTTACAATGGGGTTCCCTAAGTTGAAAATATTGTAAGTTGAAAGTACATTTAGTAAACCCAACCTAATGAGCATCCTAGCTAAGTTGCATGCTTTCAATATGCTCGGAACATTTATGTCAGCCTGCTCTTGGGCAAAATGATCTAACACAAACCCTATTTGATAACAAAATGTTTACTATCTCATGTAGTTGACCAATACTGTACTGAAAGCGGAAGACGAGTGGTTGGATGGGTACTCAAAGTACAGTTTCGACTGAGTGTGCATTGCTTTCGCTCCATTGTAAAACCAAAAAACTGAGTTGAACCATTATACATTGGGTCATCTGAGCTCAACAGAGAGATGATTGAGCCTGAACTTGGGATGGCAGTGAGAATGGACAGAAGGAAAAGCGTTTAAGTGTTCTGTGGGAGGCAGAGGGATCTGCTGGTTCTTGTCTATACTGTTTAGTTAATCAAAAGAGGCTCATGAGTGGCCAGATCCAGTAAACACCTGTTAGGTTGAGTTAATTAAAACAGGTTAGCTGCAGCGGCGAGTACATGTCAATTCTGCCCGTGGGTTACCTTACCGAAGTCCCAGTGCTCTTCAGCGCCTACACAGCTGGCTGCCACGTGTCCTAGCGCTCAGTGTTACTTAAGGGAAGGATCTGTACGTCTTGCCACAGATTGCCATATGTCACTCAACGCCACTCACGGCAGCCTCTGTGAGTCACTTGGGAAGCAAACATTCGCTGAGGGCTTGCTGTGCACACGACACAGCAACAGGCACTGGGGTACAAAGATGACTACACGTGACCCCTGAACTCGCAGAGTTCATAATCTAGTTAGGGAGGCAGACACGAGGAATTTGCTATTTCCCAGTGAGATAATAGTCATGCATGGTTGTGTAGAATCAGCAACAAAGAATCAGGAGCTGAGTACAAAGTTAGGAATCAGCTAAGGGTCACAAAGTTAATCAGAAGAGGCTCATGAGTAACCAGATCTGATATCACCAAGTTCATGTACGGAAAGTACATGGGCTTCACTGACAAAACAGGCTCTCCCCCAAAGCCCGTTAGCTCTTATTTTACACACTGTTCTAATTAGCAGTTCTCTCTTGTCTTGGAACACAGCAGATAACAACAGCAAATTAGAATGGTGGATTGGTTTGTCATTATATGGGGACACACCGATGACAGTAGTCAATAATATCTGGCATCTTGATGTGAGGCAGGAAAAAAAGTTCACTAAAAATAGACTCAACGTTTCTGCAGGCACTTTCTGTAGTAGTAAACATTTATCCATATTTTATCAAAATTGTTTTGTTACAGAGTCCAATAATTCATGTTAATGATGATCTTAACTGAGAGGCTTTCAACCTTTGTGTATCTGAATCACTTGGAGACCTTAAAAAACACAATGGGGCCTTTTCTAGAGACGATTCCAATATGCAACCTGGGCCAAGGCCCATTGTTCTCAGTTTCAGGTATATTTACTTGGGGAGGTATTGTGTAAGTGATGGAGTATTGACATTTATTTATTTATTTGTTTGTTTGTTTGCATCAGAGTCTCACTGTCGTTCAGGCTGGAGTGCAGTGGCACTCATGGCAACTGTAGCCTTGACCTGCTGGGTTCAGGCAATCCTTCTGTCTCAGCCTTCTCAGTAGCTGGAACTACAGATGAACGCCACCATGCCCAGCTAATTTTTTGACTTATTGTAGAGACAAGGTCTCACCAAGTTGCCCAGGCTGGTCTCGAAGCCCTGGGTTCAGGCAATCCTCTTGCCTCCACCTCCCAAAGTGCTGGGATTACAGGCATGAGCCACGGCGCCTGGCTAGTATTGCTTTTAGAGCTCATCAGCCCGTCCTGTGCTGGCTGGATGATGTGGGACAGGTTCCTTAACGTCCTAGAACCTCAATTCCTTCACATATGAAGTGAGAGTAAAAATGGCTGCCTTGAAGTCTTGTCATTTGCATGAAAGAGTAAAGCATCTTGGACTGCTAGGTACATTGATTGACTTACTAATCACCTTAGGCTTAGTATGATTATTTGAAATTATCTTGATTTTTCTGTTCTCTAATCCCTTTTCTGCCCTGAAAATATACACTGAAGATGACAGACAGCATTGTCTCCATTGAAAATATTGCTGCCATCATTTCTTTTTTTGGCATCTGCTCCCGCTTGAGCCCTAGGGAGCACTAGCTAATGAAAAAGTGATCAAGCAAATAACTGGAATGATGGATGCCCCTATCACCTTAGCTCAGCAGCTTAAACAGTTTTTTTTTTCTTTTTAGTTGGAGTCTTATTCTGTCACCCAGGCTGGAGGGCAGTGGCATGCTCCCAGCCACCGCAGCCTCGACCTGCTGGGCTCAGGCGATCCTTCTGCCTCAGCTTCCTAGTAGCTGGAACTACAGGAACGCCAACATGCCTGGCTAATTTTTTTGATTTATTTAGAAATGAGGTCCTGCCAAATTATCCAGGCTGGTCTCAAACCCATGGTTTCAGGCAATCCTCTCACCTTGGCCTCCCAAAGTGCTGGGATTATAGGCGTGAGCCACCGTGCCTGGCCAACAATTTTTTAAGACAGGTGCTTGGTTGTGATTTTTATATTACATGCATTTTTCCTGTTTCATACCATGGAATTATTTCTGTATTTATGGTGTTCCACAGTGTGCTGTGCTTCCAGGAGCATACTTGGCAGAAGTGTTCACGGGAGCAAGTTCATGAGCCTTTGATCAGGATCGTGTGCCCCGAGGAACACCACATTTGGTCTATTTTATAGTCTTGATCCACGGGGCATTGCTTTAGCTAGAAACGACTATCTCCCTTGCACATTGCACCTTTGTATTTTAGTATTTATGAAAGTAGCTAATGCTTAAAAATATTTAAGTTTAGTTATTCTCATATTGAAAAGAATCTTTTAATTCAACCTTTTTTCAGCCAGTGGTGGGATCCAGCAAATCACTTCTGTGGTGACATGACACCGGGTGGTAGAAGCCCATGGGGGATTTCCCTCAGTGGTTTCACGTCTAAAGGCTTGTATTTATTTTCTTTACTGTAAACCCATACCCATATTACTTCTGGAAGGAGAAACTAGGAGGTTTGTATCAGAACTAGGATTTAGGAAAAGGTAAATTTAAAGAGCAGGGGTGGCAGTGAGGATGGAATCCAAAGCTGTTTTGTAATAGACTTTCTTTTTCAGAATAGTTTCAGGTTTACAGCGCATTTGAGCTGAAGGCACAGAGGCACCCATGAAGACCCTGTGCCCCACCAGCCCAGTGGAGCTGCTTGTGAGAATAGCACTCGTGTTAGATGTGTTTTAGTCTGTTCTTTTTTTTTTTAGATCAGAAAATATAGTTTATTTAGCAAGTAAATTTAAGAGAGAGTGAGAGAGGAGATTCACCTCTCTAAGGTAGGGGAGGGGGCCAAAGCCAGGAAACATGGCCTGGCCATAGTTCCAAGAGCGCATGGCCGCCCATAGCTTAGCAAGGCAGTAGCCTAGTCAGTTGTTTGTTTGACATGTGCTATATCTTATGAGACACGTTCCAATAATTTCTTCCAACTGAATACATATTTTACATTCATTTATTTATTTGTCTATTCACTTATTCAACAAATATTGCCAAGTGTTTACACTGTGGCATCAAATAGGTATCAAATAACCACTACCCACAAGTTAATTTAATTGAAATTAACCGAAACAAAAAATTCATTTTCTCCCTTATACTGGACACATTTCAAGTGCTCAGTGGCCACCTGAGGATATATTAGGCGGTGCCGATAGAAGACATTTCCTTCATATCAGAAGGTTCTGTTGACTGCTGAGTGTACTTGGCACTGTTTCAGGCACTGCCTTGGAGGCTCCATCAATTGCTATAATTTATTTATTTTTAGTCCAGTCATGTGCTGCATAACGATGGGAATGTGTTCTGAGAAATGCATCAGCAGGTGAGTTCATCGTTATGTGACCATCACAGAGTGACTCACACAAACGGGTGGTGTAACTTCCCAAACACGTGTGCTGCACACCTGTACACGTGTGCCTGTGTGGAATACTGTAGGCAGTTGTAATGTGGGAAGTAGTTGTGTATCTAAATGTAGAAAAGGCACAGTAAAAATATGGCATAAAAGCTAAAAAATGGTCCACCTGGACAGGGCCCTCAGCTCGCGTGGAGCTTGCAGGACTGGAGGGAGCTCCAGGTGGGTGAGTGAGGCTGAGTGACCGTGAAGGCCGGGACATCACTGTCCACTACTGGAGGCTTCAGGAACACTGTACACTTGGGACACGCTACATTTACAGGAAAATATTTTTTTCTCTAATAATGAACTAACCTTCGCTTACTGTAACTTTTTTACTTTAAAAATATTAAAACTTTTTGACTCTTTTGGGACAATACAACTTAAGACACAAACACATTGTGCAGCAGTACAAAAATTTTTTCTTTCTTTATATTCTTACCTGTGAGCTCTTTTCTGTTCTTAAAATTTTTAAGATTTTTTTTGTTAAAAGCCAAAACACAGACCACTTACTAAGCTAAGTTTATGTGGCGTCAGGATCATCACACTGTCACTAGGTGATAGGCAATTTTCAGCTCTGTTATAATCCAATGAGGCCACCGTTGGTGTGGTTCTCTATGGGCTGACACGCATTTGGGGGCACATGACAAGAAGGGACATTGTTATCATGTAGCATAGGTAGTGTACAGATGAGTGGCCATCTGTTACTACTCAAATGTTCTGTTTTTTTAGTGTGTTACTTTTCAACCTTAACATTTAATGCTATTCCACTTTTTGGTAGCACCACTGCCGTCTTCATTAGAGGGTGCGATTCTGTCTGGCTGAACTAGTGATCTGGAGAATGTCTTTTTCTTTTTCTTTTTCTTTTTTTTTTTGAGTTGGAGTCTCACTCCTTTGTCCAGGCTGGAGTGCAGTGGCACACACGCTCACGGCCACCCCATTGTCGACCTACTGGGCTCTGGCGATCCTTC
This sequence comes from Carlito syrichta, assembly GCF_000164805.1. NCBI lineage: Eukaryota > Metazoa > Chordata > Mammalia > Primates > Tarsiidae > Carlito > Carlito syrichta. The sequence goes on along the minus strand of NW_007258866.1, from coordinate 499,095 downwards.
CGCCTCAGCCTTCCGAGTAGCCAGAACTACAGATGCACGCTATCATGCCTGGTTAATTTTGATTTTATTGTAGAGACGAGGTCTCACCAAGTTGCCTGGGCTGGTCTCGAACCCGCGGGCTCAGGCAATCCACTTGTCTCGGCCTCCCAAAGTGCTGGGATTACAGTCTGAGCCACCGAGCCTGGCTGAGAATGTCTTTTGCAGCTGTTGACAGGTGATGCCATCCTGTTTCTCTGCCATCTGGAAATAACTGAAGGAGGGTTTCGTGTCAGCAACTGGCTCAGTACTGACTTTCTACAGGAGTCTCAATTCTGTTTAATTAAAGTAAGTAAAAAAGAGGTATTACTTTTGGTTAGAATAAAAATGGGATGTGCAGAGGAGTTAGGGAGTTCTTATGTATAATATAAGAGAACAATGCAGAGAGTGTTGCTGGTGAAATTGAAAGCATTTGTTAATTTATGTGGTCCTAATGGTGTCTATAGTGTATATACAAAGCAGGGCTCTCTACTTTGTAGATGTTCCTGACTACTCCAATTAATCTTGTTAGGAGGTAAGCAAGAACCTGACAGAGTGCTTTTCTGGGCGTGTATTACTGTCATCGGTCATGTTCAGCTATTTTAGCGATAATGTCATTGTATTTGGTTCTGAGCCTTGAATGGAGTTGCAGAGTTGGATGACATTCAGCGGAGAACTGGCAGCCCTGCACTCATGGGGTCTACCGTAATTGGCTTTGGGTACATCACCGAGTTCTTTCTGAACTCTAAAGTGGTAGAATTAGTGTTGATTTTGTAAGCTAGGGAATGGCTTGGTCAGTTACAGCTCTTATGCTGCTAACGCTTTCAGGATAATGGGGGCGAAAAGCCATCTCCATCCAGTACTGCCTTGGATGACGTATTTGCGGGTAACTCTCTTTTCATGGAGTCAGCAGTGACTAGAGGGAGGTCATGTTTCTCAAATAGATTGAGAGAGAGTGTGTGTGTATGGTATGGGGGTGAGTATGTGTGATGACGAATCAGAACTCTCTCGGGAAGGCGCATGCGAGGGGTTCCAAAGCTTTCGGAACTTTTCTCCTGGACTTTAGGTCTCTTTAGAGCCTGGCTTAGCGCAGCATCAGCAAAGCAGGAGGAACCAGCAGCTCAAGTAATTGACCATGGTGGCTGAGGCCAGAACCACAAATTATAAACAAAAAAATGCAGGAAAGGACCGATGATCCATTCACGTTAGGAGCCTAGACAGAGGAAGACTTGTTTGGAAGTGTAAGAAGCCCGATTAGGTCATAAGAGGTTCCAGAAAAAGATAATACTGTTACTTCACAGAGGAGAAAATGTACTCACTTGTATGCAAACTAAGAAAAATGGAGACTTTCTGCTGCCTGCAGTGACTGATCAAAGGCTCAACTAGGATGGGTAACATAAATGCCAGCCGGGCCTGTCTTCCTCCTCGTGTTCTAACGTCGGCTGATATTTATTGCCAGTACTCACACAGAGACTTCTAAGGGAAGAGAAAGAAAGTTGAACTGCCAAAATTAGAGCTGGGAAGTTGCTTATTTTGGCAGGAATCGGAGAGGTTAACAGGAGCTTTGGAAAGCTGTTGAAACTTTCTAAGAAAGAGACTGACTGATGTTGAATACAGCTACACAGAGATGCGGAGAGAATTATTAAGAAACCAACAGCTGCGTGCTGTGAGTGCCAAGGCCACTCCCGTGGGCGCTGCCCGGTGCCTGTCTCGGGAAGAGGAATGTGAACGATACTGTGGCAGTATTGAGGTGCTCCGCAAAGTCCCTGCTCCTGAGAAATGGATGGTCCAAATGGAAAGGTGCCTCAGACAACTGGGAACAAATCCTAGGGGTGCATGCTGAAATACAGACAGACAGCCTCAAGGGAACAGTGGCGCTCACATTTAGAACAGAAAGAAGAGTCCTTTCCAAATCATTGTGGTTCTCACAAGAATCAGCTTGTTGAGTCGAGGTGTCCTGAGAACCGGGAAGCCAGGTTAAAGGATGCGGGAGAGGGGAGACTCGGTAGGGAAGCAGACGGAGGCCAAAGAGAAAAAGAAAGCCGACACCCTTCTAGTAAATCTGCGAGGACAAAACTTTTATCACAGCACTAAGGCGGGATTTGTCTCTTAAAATTGCGGTTCAAGCCGGGCTCGGTGGCTCAGCCTGTCATCCCGCGCCTTGGGAGGCCGAGGTGAGTGGATTGCCCAAGCCCGCGGGTTCGAGACCCACCTGGGCAACTTGGCGAGACCTCATCTCTACAAGAAATCAAAAACTAGCTGGGCGTGGTAGCACGCGCCTGTAGTTCCAGCTCCTTGGAAGGCTGAGGCGGAAGGATCGCCGGAGCCCAGCAGGCGAGGCTGCGGTGGCCGGGAGCGGCCACTGCACTCCAGTCTGAGCGAGAGAGGGAGACTCCAACTCAAAAAATAAAATAAAATAAAATTGTGGTTCAGAACCCATGGCATAAAACTTACCGTCTTAATCATTTTTAAGTCAGTGGCGTTAAGTGTATTTACCCTGTTGTGAAACAGATCTCCAGAATGTCATCCATGCCCATGGGTCAAGTCCCCTTTTCCTTCTCTTCCCAGCAGACTGCTGACATCTATTTTCGGTTTCTGTGAATCTGACAACTTTAGATACCTCCTGTAGGTAGAATCATAAAGTATTTGTCTTTTTATATCTGGCTTATTTCTCTTAGCATAATGCCCTCAAGATCCATCCATGTTGTAGCATGTGACAGGATTTCCTTCCTTTTCAAGGCTGAATCATATTCCATTGTATGGATACACCATGTTTATCCCTTCATCTGTTGATGGACATTGGGTTGCTCCTACCTCTTTTTTAAAAAATTTTTTTTAATTTTAAAGATGTGGGGTGCAATTCAGGGTTAAGTATACAAATGTTCATTATGCAGGTACCCTTGTTGATGAGGTATGCCCCTGCCCCCCACAGAATCCCACTACTGCTAAGCTTTTACCTCTTGACTGTTGTGATGCGATTTGTCTTTTCACTGAGTTGATATTTGCTGTGATGTACAAAAGTAATGGCATAAAACACAGATCAGGACAGAGCCACCAGATTGCACAAGCAGTTACTGTATTGTTTTATTTATCTATCTACTTATTTGTTGGCAGGGTCTCACTCTGTCACCCAGGCTGGAGTGCAGTGGCATGATCACAGCTCACCGCAGCCTCCAACTCCTGGGGTCAAGTGATCCTTCTGCATCAGCCACCTGACTAGCTGGAACTACAGGCATGCACCGCCACGCCCAGCTAACTTCTGAAATTTTTTGTAGAGATGAGATCTCGTTATGTTGCCCAGACTAGTCTCAAATTCCTTGGCATAAGCCATCCTCCTGCCTCAGCCTCCCAAAGTGCTGGGATTGCAAGCATGAGACTCCACGCCTTGCAGGTTACTGTATTCTTAATTGCCGCACAGTTGTAATGAAGAAAAAAATCAGTTTCATCTAAGAATATCCTTTAATATTCTGTGTGATGAAGGCATTAAGCACTTCTGCTATGTACTGATGTTGTCTCGAGTAAAAGCACTTGGGCAGTTGTTGAAATGATGAGGTAAATCTAGCAACTTCTCTCACTGAGCACTTCTTTGCCTGAAAGAATGACTTCCAGGAAAGGTATAGTTTTTAGACTTGGGTACTTCATAGACATTTTCTTGAGAATGAATGAAGCAAATCTGTTTCAAGGAAAACAATTTTCAGTATTTCTTGTCAGTGATAAAATGAGAACCTCCAAGTGAAAATTAGTGTTTTGGAAAATGGTGTCAGCCACTGTAAATTTGCTATCTTCCCAATACTTAAAAGACGTCTGGGTAAGATTGGTGATGATATTAACGAACGTGGGTTTGGTATTGCAGAATGAAATGCACCAGTGGTAAGACGATTTGCATATCTCAGTGAGCCGGTATTCTCAATGTAGGATGTTACACAATCTCGCCTCGAAAAAGCCATTCAAAGGGCAAGGTAAACCAACGGGTTTAGCATAGCGGAGCATGACAAGTCTTTAGATGGAGTTTCAGATTCCAGTGACAACTAGTCTTTAAGAAACACTGCTTGCCGAATCTAAGTTTTAGTGTCGTATCTAAGAATACTCACAGTGATCTGAAAGGGTGGTTAAAATGCTTCTCCTTTTTCCAGCAGCGTGTCTGCGTGAGGCCGATTGTCACAAAAACACTTCAACCAAAACAGCATGTTGTAACAGATTGAATACATAAGTAAATATGGGAATCTAGCTCTCTTCTGGTAATTTGGACATTATGGAGATTTGCAAGATTGTAAAACAATGCCACTCTTTTTTTTTTAGAAAATATAATTATTTTCATGCAATATATTAATATGTGATGAATTTATTGTTTTATCTAAATGAAATATTGAATATTAAAATTGTTTTGTTTTATTTTCTAATATAGTAAATATAGATAGTACATATAACCCATGTCCACAAAAGCTTCTTGGGGTTCATTGATTTTTAAGATTCTAAAGGGATCCTGAGTCCCAAGCGTCTGAGGACTTTAGTGTCTGAGAGCACTGGAGGAAGCCATTTGTTATGCAGGAGGGATGGGCCGGAATCCTGCAGAGACAAGTAGGGCTGGCTCCAGGGGAGGAAGCAGAGAGGCTTCTGGGACACGTGTGGAGTGAGAGGCTGCTGGGAGGAGGAGCGGGAAGTCGCCTTGGGCAGGTTTTCTTGCCCGTTTCTTTTTGACCTCTGGCCTCTGGTGAGGTCAGTATTTGCCAGAGTTCTGTAACCTAAGCCCAGAGGTGAGCTGTTGTGAGTTGACTGGGGGACTCTGAGCCCAGTAACTTGATTAGATGGGAAGGTACACGGTGAAACGGAGTCTCCAAGGCTGTGAACTTTCTGTGCGTCACAGATTTTTACCACCTGCTTCATTTCCCTCAACTCGTTCCCATTTCAGATCTAGAAAAGAGTTCCACTCATCCTACCCTACAGGATCATTTGCCATGTTATAGTGAAGCTCAAATGCACATTTTTATCTTTTTTATTTTTTTAGTTTTTATTTTTTTGAGTTGGAGTCTCACTCCATCGCCCAGGCTAGAGTGCAGTGGCACGCACATGGCCACCCCAGCATCGACCTGCTGGGCTCCAGCAATCCTTCCACCTCAGCCTTCCAAGTAGCCGGAACCACAGGCACACACTACCACGCCTGGCTCATTTTTTAAAAATTGATTGTAGCAATGAGGTCTTGCCAAGTTGCCCAGGCTCTTCTCGAACCCATGGGCTCAGGCAATCCCCTCACTTTGACCTCCCAAAGTGCTGGGATGACAGATTCGAGCCACTGCGCCCGGCCCATTTTTATCCGTTTTAAAAAGTGTATTTTGCATGATCGAATTGGAAATGCACTCCACTTTTTGATTTCAGAACTGTGTATTCTCTTCTTTTCGTCAAGTTTTGTTTTCTGCCCAAAGTAAGGAACTCTGGTCTGTAAAGCAGCGTTACTTGCAAGATGCACTGGCTGCACCGGTGTGAGGCGGGCCCTGTGCATGGTGTTCGGGTGGGAGGTGGGCTGACTGAGCAGCCGAGGATACCGGCCTCTTCAGGCCCTCACTTGCATGGGCCCCTCTTGTATTTGTAATGTGGAACCTCGTTTTTAGAAGAGGGCCCCCAAGTTGTCTTAGCTTTAGGAATCATAAAACCCAATTCTGAGGGTGTGAGAGCCTCGGGATGTAGGGATCAGCTTTGCTGGTGCGGGGCAAGTGGGGAGACCCCTGAGAGGAGGGGAGTTCGTCTTAATACCTGAAAGCCTTCGCGGCTTTACTCTTAGGGAGTTTTGTAGACAGTTACTACCTCCACCTGCAGTAACACTTGTTCACAATTAATAGAATTTAGAAGAGAAAATCGCAGTGTCTACCCCACAGTATACACTCTTAGCAACAGTAAAAAGCCCTGCTTTTTTGGATAATGCCCCAAAAGCCACTGTCCCTGGGCTCGTCTTGTAGTTTTTGGGTGCCTGTAGTTCCAGCTACTTGGCAGGCTGAAGCAGAAGGATCTCCGGAGTCCACCAGGCCGACGCTGGGGTGACCGTGAGCGTGCTACTGCCCTCCAGCCTGGGCCATGGAGTTAAGACTCCAACTCAAAAAAATGAAGTGACGCCTTTGCAGTGATGTTTGCACTTTTTGAACCCTCAGGTTCTGAGGGAGCTTTAATCTGAACTTAACACCTTAGTGTTCAGAAGCGTTTTGACCCACTCTCAGCCTTCTTTTTTCCTGGACTCTCCAGCCCGTTTCTCTGGAGAGTCTTCTTTTATTTGCTGCCACCATAACTTTTCTGTGTCCAACAGCAAGAGGAGCAGCACACCGCCTGCCACACACGCTCGCTGCCAGGGTAGAAAGCGCTTGACTCTCCTCAGCATCACGGGAGGAAACGGTCCAGAGAAGTCAAGCGACCTGTTGAAGGTCACACAGCTTAGAAAGTGCCGGAGCTGAGACTCACACCTTTTATGGAAGCCTCTTCCTGCTGTCAGCCAGACACCTTAGCACCTGGAAAAAATCACAACGTGAAATACTAATGCCCTAGGGCCGAGGGGCATTTGCAAAGAAGAGTGTCATATTTTATCTGTTAAACCTGTGGCGGGTACACAGGCATTGGCTTTATTATCACTCTTTATGACCTACACATAGTTTAGAAACACTCTTTTTATATTTATGAAATATATTTTAAAACTGTGGAAATGAATGATTATTGTTTTTATGCAGCACATTTTTAATTAATGTAATTCAAGCAATGTAAACCTCGAGCATAAAGCAAAAAACAAAAAGGCCAGTGTAAAATATCACCACCCAGAAACATGCATCAAGTGATAAATCATTCTACAGTGTTCTGGGTGCTTCCATACAGAAAGAATGGGTAGAAATGACCTGGACTGTCGCCATTATCTAGTTGTATAACAAACCACCCCGAGGCTCATTTACTTGTAACAACAAAGACCAGTTATTGATTCAGACCTATGAGCTCTTTAATTCTTGGTGAAAGGTTCATCACCTCAGCCAGGTCCAGAACCGCCCACCTGTGGGGGTCATCTTCTCATGGTCTAACTTCAGTGGCCTCCAGGTGAGCGGACTGGAGTTGACCTGTACATCAATAGCTGTGGTCATGTTTTCCCCATCCTTTGTTTAGGGCATGCTGGCACTAAGGAAGGCTTGTGAATAAGTGAAGTAGCGTCTTTCCTGGGCCCGCCTCAAAGCACTGATTTCTCTTTTCCCTGGCTCAGGTATTTGGCTCGAGTAGGGGAGCTTGAAGCCACGGACACCGAAGATCCGAACCTGAACTACGGCCTGGTTGTGGACTGCGGCAGCAGCGGCTCCCGGATTTTTGTTTACTTCTGGCCAAGACACAATGGGAACCCCCATGACTTGCTGGACATCAAACAGATGAGAGACCGCAACAGCCAGCCCGTGGTTAAGAAAATCAAGCCGGGTACTCGGCCCATGCATTTTGGTGTCCATTCCTTTTGTCTGTCACAAGCACGCAAGAGGAGAGAAGCGAGGAGAAGGGAAGCCCCCCCCCCCTTCTTCCTGGGCGTCTGGGTGGTCTCTCTCATGGTCACCCCCTATAAATAAATGTTTAGGACCTTCAGCAGAGCCTTCTGGGGTACCAGTTTTCTGAATCTTGTGTAATCTGCTTTTTAAAGGAAGTCTTTTATTTCAAGGGATCTCTGCAATGGCAGACACTCCAGAGCATGCCAGCGATTACCTTCGTCCTCTGCTGAGCTTTGCTGCAGCTCATGTGCCCGTGAAGAAGCACAAGGAGACCCCCCTTTACATCCTCTGCACTGCAGGCATGAGGCTGCTCCCCGAGAGGTGAGAGGCAGGTCTTGGAGCACAGGGGAACGGTGGCACAGGGGAACGGTGGCACGAGAGAGGTGAGGCCGTTCCACGTGGCGGCCTCTGCGGTGCGCGGTTTGGAGGCGGGATGTGGGGCCACCACACAGGGTTCCAGGTGGCATCAAGAGACTCCTTGCTCAGAAATGGCAGAGCCACCCTAGACCCAGCAGTGGCACCATCCGCTGCTCCCATCTCCACGTCATTTGCTGCATTGGGATCGATGTCTGTCTGGTACAACCACCATGGTTCTTAGTTGGGAGTGAGGGTTGGGAGTGGGGGTGAGGGTGCTAGCTTTGGGTCTTGAGGCAGCTAGGGAGAAAGCTTAATTGCTGAAGGTAGTGGGAGGGTCACCTAGGACCTGGATTCCCAGGGGCCATAGGAGAGCTCTGTGGGAACACCGTCTTCCTGGGAACTCTGCCTGTGTCCCTGGTGACACCTGAAGAGTCCCTCTGCTTGCTGCCACTGCAAGGCTCAGTCTCCATTATTCTCATCCCGAGCCAGTCAAGCCTTTTCCACTTGCCCTTGACGGTTCAGCCTGACATCTCGCCGCCTCGTCCCTCTTCTTGCATTAGGAAAGAAAGAGCAGGCTGTCTTTAGTCAGACCCTCCTTGGGGGAGTCCCCCTTTGACACCTCCTCAGTCCCTCCACACTTGCTATGGGCATGGGGTGGAGTGAGCTCCCTAAACTTGTTTTGTTTTGTTTTGAGAAGGCAAGATTTATTGAGAGGACAGAAAAGCTCCCACAGTGGGAGGGGACCCGAGGGGGTCGCCCTCCCTGAACATATTTAAAAATGATTTTATTTAACTACAGCAAGGACATGTGAGATCTGTCCTCTTAACACATCAGTGAGTGTGCAGGACATTGTGGCTGACCGCGTGTACAGTGTGGGAGAGCAGAACTTCCACGCTGACTCGTCCGTCTGACTGAAGTGCATGCCCGGTTGTTTCCCTTAGCGTAATGTCCTCGGTGCTCATCCGTGTTGTCACGTGCTGCCAAATTTCCTTCTTTTCAAAGCCCGCATGGTATTCTGTTGTATGAACATAGCACATTCTTCACCCATTCATCTGTCAGTGGACATCAGGCTGTTTCCACATCTTGGCTGTCGTCAGTCGTGCCGCAGGGCACACGGGCACGCTGATGTCTCTCTGAGCTCCTGATGTCAGTTTCTTCGGATGGTTACCCTGACTGGGGCGGCCGGGTCGCAGCAGAGCTCTGGTTCTGATCCTCTGAGGATCCCCCATACCATTTCCCTAGCTGCTGCACTGTCTTCCCAAGTCCAGCATGCAGGAGGTTCAACCTCCCACGTCCTCACCTACACTCGCGACCTTTTGCTTTTGGCTGACAGCCATCCTGACAGGTGTGAGGCGATGTCTCACCGTGGTCTTGATTTGCATTTCCCCGATGATCGGTGATGTTGAGCACTTTTCCCATACCTGTTGGCCATTTGTCTGTCTTTGGAGAAGTGTCTGTTCGAGTCCTTAGCCCATTTTAAAACTGGGTTATTACTTTTCTTGCTGTTGGGCTGTAGAAGTGTCTTCCACGTTTTGACAATTCGCCCTTTTATCAGAGATGTGGTTGCAGCGTTTTCTTCCCTCTGTGGCTTGCCTTCCACTCTTGTCGGTTGTTCCCTTTGCTTTGCAGAAGCTTTCACGTTTGATATAGTCCCACTTGTTTATTCTTGTTCTTGTTGCCTGTGCTTTTGCTGTCATGTCAGCGAGAGCACTGCCGACCTTAACTTTAGAATTCATCCTCCGGGAATGTTCATAGTCTCATAGGCATCAGGTATTTCTTATTAACATAAATATTTTCCCTTGGTAAATAGAAATTCTTTTTCGATGAAGTTTAACACTTGGCCGAAGAAGCAGCTTATTTATATAGCTGTTTGTCAGCATGAGAGATCTTCTAGTTCCTTTCTTATTTCCCCAAGCATTTTGGTCTTTTTACAAATGTTGTTATGGCTGGGTGTGGTGGCTCACACCTGGAATCCCAGCACTTTGGGAGGCCAAGGCAAAAGAATTGCTTGAACCCAGGAGTTTGAGACCAACCTAGTTGACATGGTGAGACCTTGTCTCTACAAAAATTTTTTTTTTTTTTTGAGTTGGAGTCTTACTCTGTCGCCCAGGCTGGAGTGCAATGGCATGCTCATGGCCACCTCAGCGTCAACCTGCTGGACTCTGGCAATCCTTCTGTCTCAGCCTTCCAAGTAGCGGGAACTACTAGTAGTGCTACCATGCCCAGCTGATTTCTTTATATTTATTGTAGAGACAAGGTCTCGCCAAGTTGCTCGGGCTTCAAACCAGTGGGCTCAGGCAGTCCACTCGCCTTGGCCTCCCAAAGTGCTGGGAATATAGGCTGAGCCACTGAGCCCGGCCTACAAAAAATTTAAAAAAAAAAATTAGCTGGGCACGGTGGTGCATGCCTATAGCCTGCTACTCGGGAGGCTGCGGCGTAAGGATTGCCTGAGCCCAGGAGGTTGAGGCCGTGGTGAGCCATGATTGTGCCACTGCACTCCGGCCTGATTGACAGAGTGAGACCCCAACTCAAAAAATTTGTTTTTAGTTATTTTAAAAACCAAGCTTTAAATGTTATAGCTATAGTCTCACCTTATTCAAGGAAAGCTTAAAAGTAAACAAAAGAATCTGACTGACAGTCCTACCACCCATCAAAACCGTTTCATTTTGCTGTGTCCTTTTCTCTCTGTGCATCTTTGCTATGAAGTTGTAATTGGATTGTGCATGCAATCAAGCATTTTGTTTTTTGACATTGGTAATATTCACATCGTTCAAACATTTTAGGAACCCTGGGAAGCATATAGATGACACAAGGAGAGGGGGGCACCCCATCACAAAGTCTGGGGATGGCAGGGCAGGGGGAGAAAGACCAGAGAAAAAGCTGACTCGGGATCACAAAAGCAGAGCCGGCCTGAGGGTGAGAGGAGGGGCCTGGCTGGTGCCTTGGTGCCTGTTGTGTGTCTGGAGCGAGGGGGACAACGGCCTGGGCTCCCCAGCACTGTCAGACTCTCCCTCTGTTGGTGAAAGAAGTTTCCAGCCACACACAGCCCCTTCTCTTGCTCTAAGATTTGCATTTGTCTAAGATGTCAGTGTCGGTGTGGAAGCTCTGAATGTTCATATTCATTTTATCTTCAGAATGTTTAAAGAAACTGGTCTTTTTTTCTCTCTGAACCTGTTTTCTGGCCAGCTCTCTCAATAATGCATGCATCTGTCCTGGGCTCATGAAATCCTTGCAGCCTCTAAGGCCAAGCTAGCTCTTGACCTAGCGTGATGGTCACCTCAAGAGCCTGTTTTGTATGGTTCATGTTTTGCTCATTTAATAGCATCTGTGAGTCATATTCAAAATAGGGTTGGATTGCCTGGGCTGTGTCTTTGAATGTATTCGTATTTAATTTCTTTGCCAATGGCCTAGACTAGTGGAATTTTTTCTACCTCCCTTTTATTTTGTAACGAAATACCCTTTAAAAATGGCAAAGGGAATGCCCAGTGGAGGCCAGTGCACTGGATCCCCCTTTACTTGCCATGCTGCTTCTCCAGGTATCAACATTTTCCCATTAAAAGTTTTTTTTTTTCTTAATTTTTTTTTTTAATCACTGTCTCACTCTTTCACTCAAACTGGAATGCAGTGGCACCATCATGGCTCACCATAGCCTCAGATTCCTGGGCTCAAGTGATCCTCCCACATCAGCCTCCCTAAGTGCTGGGATTACAGGTGTGAGCCACCACGCCCAACCTAAAAGTTTTTAAATAAACAATATTGAATTTGAGAAAATGAAAGTTCTGACCCTGTGTATTACATGAACAATGATTTGGGACTTGTTTTTTGTTTTGAACAGAAATAGATCAAATTCATACTGTTTTGTAACCTGTTACAGTGCAACAAAATATATTGGACAGCTTTATGTGTCAATACAGGTAAATAGAATTGACTTCACTTTTTAAACATCTGTATAGGCCAGGCGTGGTGCTCAAGCCTGTAATCCCAGCACTTTGGGAGGTCAAGGCGAGAGGATTGCCTGAGCCCAGAGGTTTGAGACCAGCCTGGGTAAGGTAACTTGGCGAGACCTTGTCTCTATAATAAAAAATAAAAATAAAAAAGTTAGCTGGATACCATAGCACACGCCTGTAGTTCCAGCTACTTGGAAGACTGAGTGAGGCAAGACCAGGCATGGTGACTCATGCCGATAATTTCAGCACTTTGGGAGGCCTAGATAAGAGGATTGCCTGAGCCCACGGGTTCGAGACCAGCCCGGGCAACTTGGCGAGACCTCATATCTGCAATAAAAAAATTAGCCGGGCGTAGTGGCACATGCCTGTAGTTCTAGTTACTTGGAAGACAGAGGCGGAAGGATCGCCTGAGCCCAGCAGGTCAAGGTTGGGGTGGCCGTGAGCGTGCCACTGCATTCCAGTCTGGGCAGCACAGTGTGACTCCAACTCAAACAAACAAACAAACAAATCTGTATAGTATCGCACTGTATGGTGTACCGTAAGTTATATAACCACTTCCTCCGTCATGATGCTATTTCTAGTTTTTTACTGTTCGATTCTGCAGTGTTGTTCTTCCTCGTATTCTTGTCTGGTGATTTCCTCGGATTGAATTTATACAAGCGTAACAGCTGGTTCCAAGGCTCAGGCACATTTATACTTTGGAAACGTGTCCCTGGACTGTCCATTGGAAAGGTGGTGCTTGAAATTCCCCTTCCACACAGCAGTGTGTATGTATGTCGGTCGACGCTTACCTGTGTCACCAAGGCCAGCAGGGCCTCTCTGGGGAGTTCAGAAGCATGTCCCATGGAGGGAGGAGAAAAGTGCCCTCGTATTCCCCATGAGAAATTCTTACTGCAGGAGTTTAATGCATGTAACAACGAACTCTTTAAGGAAGCTATACCTTACTATATCGGAAGATTATTATTACTTCAGATGCAATTCTTCACTTTGAAGTGCCAAACATCCTTCACTAAGTCATGCCAACAACTATCTGAGCCAGTAGAATATTTTTATAATGAATAGTTTTAAAAATGAAAGATAATTCATCTTATTTTTAACTAACTTTTTTTCTAGTTGATATGATTATTTATTTGCTTTTCTTTGGCACTACTGATAGCATACTTAAAATGTTAGAGGAAACAAATTCCTGTGGACACTAAATTTCAAATCTTCTTCCCAAATTGGAAATGTTGTTATCACCTTCGGATTTTGATCCTGACATAGGGTTTTCAAATGGTGAGATTGTTATAAAGAAAAAAAGCAACTCTTAAAATATGAAAAAGATTAAAAAGTTAACTGTTATCTTATTTAAGGATTATATAAAAACTCATGGAGCTGACAGTCTTATGTGTGGTAAACTGAGGCACTGTTTCTCACAAGAGCTAAGGACGAGTCTGTGTGACTTCACTGAACGTCTTTCTTTCACACAGTAGCGAGGCATGATGAATTGCTGCTGTTGGTAGACCATGAGACTGTGCCGCGATTTCCTGTGTCTGGCTGTCCTCAGCCTTGCGAGAGGCACAGAACCAGGGTCCCATGGCTTAGCATCGCTTGAACTACAGCATGACCCAGGGAAAGGGACTGTTACCATCTCGCCTTTTATGTGGGAGGCCGTGCTTGAAGGCAGTTTACACCTTTGGAATCAGAGGAGGCACCAGAAAGGTGCAGGCCCGGACCAGCAGATGAGGCCAGTGAGCAGTGAGGTTTCAACAGTGCTGAGCAGAAGGACGCGTCGAAGCGGTTTGTGAGAAGAGAGTTTAGCGATTAACTTTGGGATCCCGTGCTCTTTCTTGCAGGAAGCAGTTGGCTATCTTGGCTGACCTGGTGAAAGATTTACCGCTGGAGTTTGACTTCCTCTTTTCGCAATCTCAGGCAGAAGTGATCTCCGGGAAGCAGGAAGGTACTGGGCCCTGAGGCACGGCCTCTAACGGTGTTGGGATTATTACTTCACGTATCTGATTCTTATTTTTCTGCCAATCATGTTTTTGATTCTGCTATACCGTTTATTTATTTGTGCATTCTGCACTGGTTTCTGAGAATGCTGCTTCTGGAAGTCTTGATATCTGTTTTTAACTCAGTGCTAAGCACTATGTTTATAAGAATATATTAGGCCAGGCTCGGTGGCTCAGCCTGTAATCCCAGCACTTTGGGAGGCCAGGGTGGGTGGACTGCCTGAGCCTGCGGGTTTGAGACTAGCCCAGACAATTTGGCGAGACCTCATCTCTACAATAAATAAATAAATAAATAAATAAATAATTAGCCGGGTTGGTAGCAAGTGGACGCTGGAGTGGCCACGAGCATGCCACTGCACTCCAGCCTGGGCGACAGAGTAAGACTCCAACTCAAAAAAAAAAAAAAAAAAGAATATATTAGTATTTAATGATAATTCAAATTGGATATTTGGCTAGCGAACTCTGCTTTTGTGGACGTATATGGTTCTAGGAGTTGTACTGAATTTTCCAAATCAAATGTAAAGCAAATTATTAGATTAAGGGGAAACTTTAGTTTTAGGGAATGATGGGAACAAGTTACTTTTGTTTTGTTTTTACAGTTGCTATGAAGTGTTGAGACTTTCTAGGCAATCCAGGGCCATGTTTCCAAACTAAATGTGCCTTCTGTGGGCTGTGACTTTGTTAGTCTTTCAAAGCCTTGACCACTGCCATCTGGGTTTGTCCTGTGTGTATGTCAGCCAGTGACTACTCTTGAACCTGAGCAGTGACCGAGCCATGGTGGAGTTCTCAAAGCCTCTCATGTGTTGTTTAGGGAAGGGGCCCAGGGGTGCATACACAGTTTCCTCCCCATTCTCCTTGATCTCCTGACGCTTTCTGGTTCCTTGAAGCTTACTTTCCTGGTCCTACTGTCAGAAAACCAAGCCTTTAACTTCCGTGATTGCACCCAGGGCCAGTGGTGGGAGGACAGAGAAGAAAAATAAGCAGGAGAGATTTGCCCACACTCTGGAGACTGTGGCTTCTCAGGTCAGAGAGAAGAATTCACACACCTCAGAGTTTTCGGCGCCTGTCCAGTCTCTACCTGTGCTGCTGTAGGATTCCCTGGGGTTGGAGAGAGCAAAATAAAGAAAAAAAAAGCAGATTGGACACAGTGGCTCACGCCTGTCATCCCAGCACTTTGGGAGGCTGAGGCAAGAGGATTGCCTGAGCCCAGGAGTTTGCGACCAGCCTGGGCAACTTGGCGAGACCTTGTCTCTACAATAAATTTTTTAAAAATTAGCTAAGCATGGTGGCGTGTGTCTGTGGTTCCAGCTACTTGGAAGGCTGAGGCAGAAGGATTTCCTGAACTCAGCAGGTCAAGGCTGTGGAGGCCCTGAGTATACCACGGCATTCCAGCCTGGGTGACAGAGTGAGACTCTGACTCACAAACAAACAAATAAAAAACAGACATTATCCGGATGTGGTGATGTATGCCTTGTAATCCCAGCTACTGGGGAAGCTGAGGCGAAAGGATCACCTGGGCCCAAGAGGTCGAGGCTGCAGTGAACCATGATCGTGCTGCTATACTCCAGCCTGGGGGAATAGTGAGATTCTGACTCAAAAAAAAAAGAAAGAAAAAAGAAAAGAAAAAAAGTAGGAGTTTGTCCCTGCTCTCTCTCTGAACCTCTGGCATCCCCTTTCCACTCCTTGGCCCAAAAAAGTCTTTCAGTTTCACCTAGTATGTACTTTCAGGTCTGGTAATATCTGAGGGGGGAAAAAGTGGGACACTTACTACCAGTTGGGTGGCACTTTAGATTCTCCTTTCTTTCCAAACGTGCTTACTATCATTTCAGAGTTCCCAGAAAACTGTCCCGTGCGTCCTGTCTAGTTGGTATCTGCCTTCTGCAGAGAGATGGGGTGGCATGTGCTGACTGCATCTTGCCCAGAACCAGAACTTTAATATTTTCATTTTTTCAGCATTTTTTTACAATTAATTTCTTTTTTAAAAAACATAATTTATTAGAGAAAGAGAAGGAGAGAGAAAGAGGCATGCCAGAACTGGCATGGGCGGAAGAAAACCCACCTACAATTAATTTCTATTTATTGTAGGAAATTTAGAAGATACAGGTAATTTTAAAAGGGAAAAAGCTACAAGATAAAAGATTTGGAATCCATGCATTGAGAATATGGAATACAATCCTACGATGATTTTTTTCTAAGACAAAGAAGAAAAGAGAAGCCCCAGGGAGAGGTGGACCCGTGGCACAGGAGAGAGGATTAAGAGGGTTTTTCTATTTCTTACTTAGGGGTCTATGCGTGGATTGGAATCAACTTTGTTTTGGGAAGATTTGACCATGAAGATGGTAAGTAATATCATCTTCTGATGACAGTTCACCTGGGGGCTGAAGGTTTAAGTCAGAACGTAACATAGCGTGAAAGGGCTCATTTTGAGTGGTTTTCTTTCTTAAAACTTACGATGCTCCATTTTTCAGTCCTAATTTGCTTTATTTCTTTTCAGCTTTGTAATATGGAAAGGTTCAAGGCCTTCACAGAAGTAAATAATAAAATGATCCTTCACGGACCCATTAGCCAGACTCAAGATGCACTAATGTTTTGTCGTTTTCTGTCCCCATGTGCCCTCTGCTTATCACAGGTTTTTTTCCATTAGATGTTTTAAAGCAAACCCTAGATGTATACTTTTTATTTTCATGTATGTCATTGTGTATCTCTGATAGATAAGGAGTACTGAAACAAATGAAAGTGTATCCACAATGCCATCTTTAAACGTAACAAAGCAAACAATTTCAAATATTATGCAAAATACCTGTCTCACACCCCAACCAGGTAGATTGTCTCTTGATTTTCCCAGGGATGTTTGTTTGTAGTTGGCTTGTTCAAATCAGAATCGGAACGAGGGTCACACACTGCATCTGATTGCCATGTCTCTTTTAGCCTGCGATAGCTCACCCTATCACCCACTCCCTGCCTTTAAAAACTAGGAAGATCAAGCCACTCGGTAGGATAAATTTTCCACATTCTGGATTAGGTTGACTGCATCTTTGTGGGCTGGCATATTTTCTTTCATGTGTTTCCTGTCCCCTCCCGTGTTCTTCCCCCCAGAAGTCAGGTACAGATGCTTGATTAGACTCTGATTCAGCTCCTTCCGCAGGACTAAGCCGTAGTGACACCCCACCGGGAGCTTTATGGTGTCTGCCAGCCCCACTTTTAGTCATGTGCAGACCCATAAGGTATGCAGGGTTCAGGTGTTGCCAGCCTGATCTAATTTATTATAAAATTCTCGTCCACCTTTCCCCCAGTGGGTGGAGCCGCTGTGATTGTTGCTTAGATATGTTTTTTCATTAGGGGTTGCAAAATGGTCATCTTCCTACCTCTGTCATTCATTCAGCATTTAACAGCTGGACTTTTAATGTAATGAACTTATCTTCATCTGTGGTTATCCTGACATACAGTTCTCATGGGGAAAACAGAAGAAATCCTTGATTCTTTTTCTTTATCAAATTTTTGAATAATGAACTGGTATCCTAGCAACTTTCAAGTGTAACTAGTGAAGGTTTTTTTTCCCTGTTGTTATGAATTAGTGGATTTGAATATTTCTGTTGTTTTAAAGCCCGTCACATCATTGCTCTTTTTAGCAGCACCTTTAGGTTGGCTCCTGTGTCTTTGTCATGTGACCCCAGCATCCTTGCATGTCCCTGACTGTCTCACATGCCAAGGTGTTTCAAGCTCATCTTGGATGCTTTCTGCCCTATACTTGGCATTGGCCATTTTTTAAAGGAGCCTGATTTCTTTTAGTAGAAAATGATATTTAGAGATTGTGGTCTAGATACCGGGGGTGCTCATTGCTCCTGGGCTGTCATTGCTTCTAGTCCATTTAGGGAACAAAGCCAGGAAATAAGTATTTTTTAGAAAAACAAATAATGAGTTCATAGTAATATTTCCAATTTGTATTTAAAATTATAAGGTTTTTTAATTTCTTGATTTTATATCTTTATTCTTTTTCTCTTATGCAGAATCTTTGTTCCTCAAGATATTAATGTAAACATGTAATTGCTTTATTCCACAATATATTTAATGGTCTTAAAATAGTAACACCAATAATATTATTAACAAATCAGACTACTAGAATGCTGTTTAGGATACTTGTTCCTTTTGGCTTAGGATGTATCCCACTAGGGATATATAGTCAAAATATCATGTTCAAATTATTTTAAGTAATTCTTCTCTGTGTAACATACAGTTGGTAGAGTGATACATAAATTTGCTTTCTATCTTTTTGCTTTCCGTTTTCTGCTTTTGACTTACTTTGGGCTTTTAATTACCAGCGCCTTTCTGTTCCCTTATTTATTTCAGAGTCAGATGCTGAGGCTCCCCAGGAACTGGTGGCAGGACGCAGAAGGACAGTGGGGATCCTGGACATGGGAGGGGCCTCTCTCCAGATTGCTTACGAAGTTCCTACCTCAGCCTCTGTCCTTCCTGCACAACAGGTAGCTCGCTTTTTATGGAAATCAGTTGCTAGGAATGCCCGCCAGCATTGAGAAGGAAGGATGTTGTCTTTGGACTTAGGTCAACCTGCCTGGGTCCACATATTTTTCAGATACCCGCTAGCTTGTGTTACCTCAAGTAAGCTGCCTCTCTGAGCCTCAGTTTCCTCCTGGACCAAAAAGGGATAATAATAGTGTCTGCCTCCTAATGCTGTGAGGATGAAAGAACACCGTGTTGCTAAAGCATTTGGCACACTGCCCCGCACGTGAGAAGTGTTGGATACACTTTGGCAGTTTTACACTTTGTTTTAACTTTTTACACTTTGGCACATCTCCTAGGATTGCTGGGGGATTAAACGTGGTCTTGGAGCATTCGAGACATACCTGTTGTTCAATAAATGTTCCTCCCCTTCCCTATACTGGCGATTCTATTCCGGTGCTTCTGATATTCCTCACCCTGGCAGAATGTAAAGAATGTATTTTGAGGGAGAAACTTCACCTTAGAGAGGGAGGAAAAATACAGACCCTTCTGTGTTTTGAGAAACAGATTGCATTCAGTTTCCCTGCAAGGGAAAAGTGGGCAGGACGGTGATAAGGGAGCTGTCCGCCCTGAGCCAGTGGCTTGAGGTGTGTTCCCAGTGGAGTTTGACCTTTTCATTTGGGGTAAAGATTAGGGTTCCCGTCATGCATTAGGGTTCCTGCCATGCAAATGAGGCAGTTCTGATTGGTCGGTTGAAGGTTAGCACAAGGTGGCTCTTGTTTAAAATGGCTTCCACGTCTCCCCCCCAACAATACCAAATCTTTGGCACTGGGGCAAAGGCCTCATCTTCTGTCGCTGCTTGTGCTGAACAGGGGCGTTGTGCTGACCCTGCCTAGCATTGTTGGTCTGTTATGGGTTCTTGTGTGCTGGCAGGTGGGAATAAGAGAGCCCTATGGGCAATTAGGGACTGTTTAAGTAAGAATTTGTTGTGGCTTAGTCTAAAGGGCTTGTGGAAGTGGAGTTTCTGACGGCATGGGCTGGAAACTGTGTCGAGGCATCATCTGGGGATGGAACTGTCGGAGTCTGGAAGAGACAAACTCGATAAAAAGATGAAAGAGTGGGGTTTTGTAATTAGGAGCAGAGTCTTGAATTGAGGGGTCCCAGAAAAGGAGGGAGCCAGGAAAGCCAGGACCATTTTCTTGTCCTACATGCATAGAAGATACCATAAATGTTGGAAAGCAGAGGAAAATGAATACTAGTGATAGAAAAAAAAATATAGTAAATATTAAGATAATGACTTTAACAAAGAAAGACAACTGATTTGCAAACAAGGACCACTAATATATATTCCCAGAGTGAGGATGTAATTTATTTATTACTAGCAATTAATTCCATAGATGGATTGGCAAGTATTTGGTGGGTTGTTTTCTGTAAATGATGTTGATAAACAGACCTTTAATAAAATACATTTCTATGGAGACATTCTATGTTTGGAATAGTTTATAAATTAGCTTTTAAAGTTTTTGATGTATCTTCAGATTGCAGTGGCAGTCTGATAGATTCTTCTGGACTATAATTTGAGCCAGGCATTTAAGTGAACTTTTTGTGACGTTTATATAAAATTTGAAGGAAAAATTTGAAAATGCCAGTCTGGTGACCTGTAGCCAGGAAAGACTTTGGAATGCAGTTTAAATTGTAGAAAATAAAAAACTTAAAACAATGAATAAGAGCATTAAAAAACATAATTTTCTCTCT
This sequence comes from Carlito syrichta, assembly GCF_000164805.1. Taxonomy (NCBI): domain Eukaryota; kingdom Metazoa; phylum Chordata; class Mammalia; order Primates; family Tarsiidae; genus Carlito; species Carlito syrichta. Next base: position 479,082 of record NW_007258866.1, on the reverse strand, counting down.
CCAGTCCTCCGTTTCTGTTAAAGACAAATTATAGTACGACCAATTTATTTGTAAAATAAGTTTAGACTTGATACATATCTTATTTGCATGAAGTGCAGCAAGAATAATTATTTGTCATATAGGCTCTTTCTGAATCAGCCTTGCTAGAACTCTTCCCATAAGGAACCTCAGATTATAGTCTGCAAAAGCCTCTGAGCTCAGCCAAGGATCTGCCTGTAAACACCTGTATGAACTGAGTGAATTCTTCTCTTTGAGGGTCCAAGTAAGTTGGGGTTTCTGGACCTACTAGTAAGCAAACTTCTTCACCTACCATAGGCCAGAAACCCTGCAGAGCTAGAAGGCACCAGGCGAGCCTTTCCAAAGGCTTTAATAATATCGGCTCTTTATAGATCTTAATCTTAACTTCTCAAAGCAGTCTGCTCTGAAATGTTATTCAGCCAAAACCTTGGTAAAATAACAAGTATGTCCAATCACATTCCGCTACAAAAGGAAATAGATTCTTATTGAACTTATACAAATAACCATACTGTTATAAATCAATATCAATAGTTTCCAAATTCTGGAGGTAGAAAGAAAGATATATGCTTCAAATTTTGCTTATAAGAGCATACTTTACTCATTTGTTAAAAAACCGTAAATAGCTCCAAGAAAAGGTTTTTTTTTTTCCTCTAGTTTAATGGAACAGTTTCCAAAGTTGTTAGAAATTGGCATTGAAGAGCACTTATCAGTCCTGTAGCTGATTATAAACTGCTCTTTGAAAGGGATTAAAGTAAAACAATAATTGGGAGATGACAAAAGTTTTGGGACAACCATTGCTATAGATACAGTTGACAAGAAATTTTGATTATTCTGTAGCAGATAACAACATAATCATTATTGTTGATAACATATAGTTGGACATAACAGTATTATAGGAACAGCACACAATTTTGGAACATATGCCAATGACACACATAAATATAACCTTAGGAAAGTTAAACACTCTTTTGTGTTCGATGATGCTTCTCTGTGATTTTAACACACCAAATGAGTTAAGCGTCTCCTAGAATTTCAGGGAAAACTAATACTTAAATTTTTTTTTTTAAGGATTAGAAAGACTAGGCCGGGCTTGGTGGCTCATGCCTGTAATCCCAGAACTTTGGGAGGCGGAGGCAAGAGAATTACCTGAGTCCAGGGATTCGAGACCAACCCGGGCAATTTGGTGAGACCTCATCTCTGCAGTAAATAAAAAAATTAGCCAGGCATGGTGGTGCACGCCTGTAGTTCCAGCTACTTGGAAGGCTGAGGTGGAAGGATCACTCAAGCCCAGCAGGTCAAGGCTGCGGTGACTGTGAGCGTGCCACTGCACTCCACCCTGGGCAACAGAGTGAGACTCCAACTCAAAAAAAAATAAATAAAAAATAATCAGTTAGAAAGACTGAATTGAGAGCCCAAAACTTTTATGTTTGAAAGTTTGTTAAACATTAAAGGCTTTAAAAGTATATTATAACACAGGATTACTGGTTATTGTAAAATAGTTATTCTTTAGCCAAAATTATAATTCAAAGATTTTGAAAAGTAAAAACCTTACTCTTTGGTAGAAGAGATTCATTTCCTCAAACTGTGCTAACTAAGAGAGACTGTGGGGGGCCAGCTGAGTCTGTCTCTCCTCCTCCCCTTTTTATGACTTTTCTTTTTTTTTTTTTTTTTTG
>NW_007258866.1:451603-477256 GCF_000164805.1 Carlito syrichta | reverse complement strand
TGCCCGGCTAATTTTTTTGATTTATTGTAGAGATGAGGTCTCACCAAGTTGCCCAGGCAGGTCTTAAACCCCGGGATTATAGGCTGAGCCACCGAGCCTGGCTTTATAACTTTTCTTACCAAAGATACATCTTTATATTCATATCTTTTTTAATATCTTTCTTTCCCACTTACTGTTTCTTTTTTCTTTTTCCTTTTAATAGATAACTTATCTAAATTCATAATTTGAATTAACCCTTAAATAACAAAATATAATTTTATTTGTAGAGTGCAGATATAAATCCACAAATGCCTGCATATAAAGAACTTCTGGCCATTTCTATTCTCATTTCAGTGCCATTTGAAATGGATTCATAGATGAGTTTTGGAGGCAACAGACCATTTGGATGGATGGGTCATCTTTGTTTTCAAGACATTTAAAAATGTAAGAGAATTAAATTGAGTTAATGGTGGAAATGGTCTGTTCCCACCCATTTCCAGCTGTGAGTAGGCAGATTTGCTAGGACCTTCTCTAGATCACTGAATTGCAGTTTAAAAGGTGCCCGAGGATGTGAAAGAAAGGTTGGCCCGAGGCTTTTGGAAAAGGAGCCAGGCGGGAGTGACCAGTTCCCGTGTCCTGTCCAGTGTCCAACGCTTCATCTGTCCAGCAGAAGAGGTTAGCCAGGTGCAGGAAAGCGACCAGACTTCCTTTTCCAAAAGCTCTTTAGCAAACCTTACATAATAGGCAGTGGCCCCGTATGGAGGAGGGGTGGTTGGCTTAGAGGGAGCAGTGAGTTCCTCAGGGGGAATGAGTCCAAGACATGTAAAGGATAGATTTATTTAAAATTCCCAAAGAGTCAGTAGGTTTATGAAATTTAGCAAGGCGCATTTGACAGTCTTTACACAGGTCGTGACTTTGAGACAGAGCCATGTAGGTTTGGACATGAGGAACCTCAGACTATTGAGAGGAGTTGTGACAGAAAAGATTAAGCTGCCAAATAATTTTATAGGCAAGAGCTCTATGTAATGGGCCAGGCCTCTTGGTCCAGAGGGCTGTATTTTGGCCAGGGTGTTTTGCATAAAAAGATTACCTTTCTTTTTGAGAGTTGGGGGATCAAACTTACACCAGTTCTTGATGATACAGCCCAGACGCAAGTCTGAAGGGGTGGAGGGGCTTTGTCGTGTGATGGGAACGGGAAAGTTATTGGCTGCTGTTTCCTTTGGGGTGTTCCTCTGAGGGAAAAAGGTTAGGGGTCAGCTGCGACTTCCCTCAGGACATCCTGTTGAGGAAAAGAGGTTACCTGGCATCCGCTAGGGGACACGAAGTTCACTCTCTGTGGAGCGCCCCACCAGATAGGATCTCCCAGCTGGGATCAACAGCACTAAAACTAGCAGTGCTGGATAATCAGTCCAAGTCGGGGAAAGAAGTGGCACCAAGGGACGCTCGCTGTCAAGGCTGCATGAGATCACCTGGTCTGGTAACGTCTGAGGCAAGATGGTCGGCCGGGCCCATGGGAGAAAAGGAGAGGTGGGGAGCGAAACCCGAGCAAAGTGAGGGCGGGACTCAGAAGCCGGCAAAGAGCGGCCTCCACCAGGTTCCAGGGACTCCACTTATCAGTGCTCACAGCCCGTAGCAGTCAGTTAGGGAGGAAGGAGAAGAGAAGCCAGAGTCTCACGTGGCGTGTCCAGGTATCGCCCCGGGAGGGCTGTCGCTGCACGTTGGGAACAAGATCCCAGCAGTGAGGAGGCAGAGATGAAGGGAAGGCTGGGTCTTTCTCCCTTGGGCCAGGCGGACTAATCTGCTCCCACTCAGGCCTTCCAGTCACTTCAGGGAGTCGCCCTGGTCAGATACCATCAGTTGCCAGGAGGGATACTAGGGTTATCCCTGGAAAGGCCGAAAGGAGCTCTGTCCCTCACCAATACAGGCCAGAGCGCAGAGAGCTTCTGGTCTTTCCAGGGAGTTGCCCCGACCAGAGACTGTCAGTTTTCTCCGGGCTTGTACATAGCTCCCTGAGGGTCCCGAGCTGGAAGCAACGGAGGAGAGTAGACGATTTCCCACTCCCCGTACAGGTCACCAGACTGACTTCTCCCGAGTCAATTAGAGCAGAGAAACGGGTTCACTGAGTACACTGTGAAGGTGCAGCAGGCAAGACAGCGAGAAGGGAGTGTCTGCCCAGACACTTTTGGGCACCTCTGCAAGGAATAGACATGTTAGTAACCTGCCCCCAAAAGCTTGTAGCTGATGTATCGGCGGAGACAGCCAGTGATATCAGGCGGATCATACCAGTGCTGCTCATTTGATCCAAGCCAGGGTTTCTCGTCCTCGGCAATGTTGACATTCTGGGCTGGATAATTCTTCGTTATGGAGGGCTGTCCTGTGCATCATATGTATGATAGTTAGCAGCATCTGCCCTCTAAGACAGATGTCCGCAGCCCCTAGTAAACAGTCCAAGGACTGTTAGGAACCAGGCCACACAGCAGGAGGTGAGCAGTGGGTGCATGAGCGAAGCTTCATCTGTGTTGACAGCCACTCCCCATCGCTGGCACGACTGCCTGAGCTCCTCCTCCTGTCAGATCAGCAGGTGGCATCGGATGCTCCTAGGAGCCCGAACTCTATTGTGAACTGTGCCTGTGAGGGATGTAGGTTGCATGCTCCTCATGAACATCCGATGCCTGATCATCTGAGACGGAGCTGAAGCGATGATGCTAGCCCTGGGGAGTGCTGCAAATACAGATTACCATTAGCATGAGGTTTGACTGGACAGAGACCATAATAAATCAATGGCTTGTAGACTCATATCAAAATAGTAATTTCACAATAATGATCTCATTATATATCATGGTGAAATAATAGAAATAAAATGCACAATAAATGTAATGTACTTGAATCATCTGAAACCATCCCCCCACCCTGGCCTGTGGAAAATTGTCCTCCAGACTGATACCTGCTGTCAGAAAGGTTGACGACCACTGCTCTACAAGATGCCAGCAACAACCCTCCCCACCCCAGTTGTGCTCGTCAAAAATGTCTCCAGACATTGCCAAATGTCCACTTGGGGCGGAGTGGAGGTTGCCCATGGCTGAAACCCTCTGGTTGAAGCAGAGAGCTGTGGCAGTGTGGGGCCTGGCAGGGTCATCTCAGTTTGCAAGGGCTTGAAGGGGAGCCACGTGGGCTGCATGGAAGGTGCATACCTGGGCCTCGGGTGACCGCAGGCCGTGGCACAGCAGAGGAGGAGAGGAGGCCATCAGCAGGGAGGCCAAGACGTCTCGGCTGCACAGAGGATCTTCAGGCACGGTGGGAGGTCGAGCTGGGAGGTCCAGTGGCGTCAGACCAGGGCAGTGCTCGGGGCCGCCTTGGGGCTGGGCACCAGCAAAGGGTTTGGCCAGGCCAGGCCCGTGGGCCTCAGTTTCCTCATCCGCCAAACGATTCAACTCCAGCTCCCTCCCGCCCTGCGTGTTGTGTGACTGTGATCTGATCCGTCCAGGAGAAAGAAACGCAGGTCAGGGGACCGGGGTGAGCGGCGAGGGGGGCAGAGCCAGGCCTGTCAGTGGAACGGAAGGGCGGGCAGGCGCCAAGGGGTGTTTGGGATGAACAGCCAGTGTCACCGGGCGAGGGACGCAGTGTGGGTAGGCCGAGGAAGCTGTGGGCCTAGCCCAGGCAGCCAGAAGGGTGCGGCACCATCACTGAGAGAAGGGCCCCAGGGAAGGGCGGGGTTGACGCGGAGCGGGTCGTGTGGTGCCCGAGGTCGGGACGGGAGCGTCCATCTGGCCTCCTGGCTCTGAAGACCTCAGACCAGGGAGTTCAGTTCGCGGTATGTTGACCTCGGGACATCCAAGGAACACGTGTCGAAATATCCTCGGCCGGGCTCGGTGGCTCAGCCTGTAATCTCAGCGCTTTGGGAGGCCGAGGTGCGTGGATTGCCTGAGCCCACGGGTTCGAGACCCGCCTGGGCAACTTGGCGAGACCTCATCTCTACAATAAATCAAAAATTAGCCAGGCATGGTAGCGCGCACCTGTAGTTCCAGCTACGTGGAAGGCTGAGGTGGAAGGATTGCCGGAGCCCAGCAGGTCGAGGCTGCGGTGGCCGGGAGTGTGCCACTGCGCTCCAGTCTGGGTGACAGAGTGAGACTCCAACTCAAAAAAAAAAAAGAAAAATCCTCAACACTGCTAGAAATGTGCTGTTGGCAGTCAACATTTCATGCCAGGGTTGGAGATTTGGGAAACTAACTGGGCTGTGAGACTTTTCAGTCTATGTTTGTTGGTGAGTACTCAACGGGTAAAATGAGGCATGGTTCTGATACTAAGATATGGGTGACAAGTAGCACGGGGGCTTAAAATCTTAAAGAAATGACTTCGCCACCATGGCTGACATGGAAGATGGTGAGGAGCCCTGCACTCTGGCCTCTCACTTTGGGGGCGCAGCCTCCAAGTCGGGAGGCGACAAAATGTTCTCTCTCAAGAAGTGGAATGCGGTGGCCCTGTGGAGCTGGGCCGTGGAGTGCGATATGGGCGCCATCTGCAGGGTCTGGACGCCTGTCTTAGATGCCAAGCTGAAAACCAACAAGAGGATTGATTGTGTTGTAGTCTGGTGAGAATGTAGTCACTCCTTCCACAACTGCTGCATGTCCCCGTGGGTGAAACAGACTATCGCTGCCCTCTCTGCCAGCAGGACTAGGTCTAAAGAATTGGCCAGTGAGAGTGGCAGGCGGCTTTCCTAGTGCAGTTGTTTGGAGCCCTGGTTGGATCTTGTTATCAAGTGCCCTACAGAGGCCAGAACATTCCGGGGGACTAATTCTTCAAATGGGAGCCGATGGAGCTGTGGTCCTTTGGGGCTCATCAAAGGCATGGCTCAGCATTTCTTCTGTTTTATTTTCAGAAATTCTCTGCAATGAAGAAGGTAATTTATTAAAGATGTTCTTTCCTACTTCTGTGGTGTGTGTGGCACACTGCTTAGAAACACTATAAAAAAAGAGAGAACTCCATACTGAATGACCGTGATCATCGACTTATTGATACACAACCTGCAGTGGGAAAAGTCCCATTCAGAGGACTATTTGCATGCTTATAGGTGATGGGTTAAAAAAGAAGGTGATAGACCGGTGCTGTGACTCAGCCTGTCATCCCAGCACTTTGGGAGGCTGAAGTGAGAGGATTGCCTGAGCCCAGGGGTTCAAGACCAGCCTGGGCAACTTAGCGAGACCTCGTCTCTACAATTTAAAAAAATTGCCGGGCTTGGTAGCACACGCCTGTAGTTTCGGCTACTTGGAAGGTTGAGGCAGAAGGTCGGCACTGGGGTTGCCATGAGTATGCCACTGCACTCCAGCCTGGGTGACAGAGTGAGACTCCAACTCAAAAAAAAAAAAAAGAAGGTGATAGTAACAAAGTACAGTTTAAAACCAAAAAAAAAAAACTTTTTTGTGTACAGATTTAGAAAGTAACACTGGTTTAGAAAGAAAGAAAGTTTACACACAACAATGTAATGGCTTTTAAAGATGAATCTCATCGGTGCATGGGGAAAAGGAGAGAAATACGATTCCTCTTTGCCACTGGATTGTGGGTGCTTTGCATGGCACTCATTTCAGTAGGTTAGTAGTAGTGCCTCGTTGTTGTTTATATGTACATTTTCCCAATGAAAAATCAACTTGATAATTTTGTTTTTGAGTCGGAGTCTCACCATCACCCAGACTGGAGTGCAGTAGTATACTCATGGCCACTGCAGCCTCAACTTGCTGGGCTCAGGTAGTCCTGTCCCAGCCTTCCAAGTAGCTGGAACCACAGGCACGCGCCACCACACCCGGCTAATTTTTTAATTTATTGTAGAAACGAGGTCTCACCAAGTTGCCCAGGCTGGTCTCGAACCCATGGGCTCAGGCAGTCCTCTTGCTTCAGTCTCCTGAAGTCTTGGGATTACAGGCGTGAGCCACTGCACCCAGCAATCATTTTTTATATTTATTTTAGAGGTTTCTCTTTAGGTCTTTTCTCATTGTTTAATTGAATTACATGTTTTATATTGTCCAGTTGTAATTTAGCTTGAATATTCATGATAAAAGTAATTTGCTATATATGTGATATGCAAGTGTACTCTCCAAACAAAAAAAGAAAAAAGGAGAGAAACAATGAGACAACACAGTAGCATTTAAAAAAATTTAACTCTACATGCCTGACATATATCTATTTTTACAATTCACAAAGTTGTGCACATTCACAAAGTGGTGCAGCCACCACTACTGGATTCCAGAACATTTCATCACCCCAAAAGAAAGCCTGTATTCACTCCCCATTGGCAGTCACTCCCCGGCACCCCCTCTTTCCAGCCCTGATCACGACTAATCTACGCTCTGGATCAGTACATTTGCCAGTCTGGGCATTTCACATACATGGACTCATGCGGTATGTGGTGTTTGTGTTTGGCTTCTTTCACTTAGCATCATGTTTCCGAGGTTCATCCATGTCGTGGTATATGGCAGCTCTTCATTCCGTGTGTGGCTAGTGGCATGCCCTTGTGTAACTGACGGTGCCACGTTTTGTTTACCCATTCATCCACTGACGGACATTTGGGTGGGTTCCACTCTTGGGCTGTCCGGAGCCTGCTGTGAACATCACATACACAGCCTTTGGGTCTCTTGGGTATATGCCTAGAAGTGGAATTGCTGGACACAATAGCATTTTCACAAATTAAAAACATTCTAAATAATCTCCGCTTTGTAACAATACCCATGCACAGAACTTACATGTTGAAGACATAAGAATGATCGTCATGGCAGGGGGTGGGACGGGAGTAGGTAAGAGGGAATAAATACCTAAAACAAAGAGAGGCTTTGCCATGACAGTGTGCCCTGAGCTGAGGATGTGACTAATTCAACCTCTGCACCTGGGGTGCCCCCACAAAAGAAAGTACAGCACATTTCCCCTGGAGGTGCTATGAAATTGAGGTTTCCCAACCTCAGACCTGTCACGAGCCACATCAGGGTTTCTTGGAAAGAAAAGACCACAGAATAGATCTCATGATGATCCCCCAGATTCCTTACAGTTATATTTATTAAAGGATTTTTTTCCTAATTTTAAAAATAATTCATTCCCAGGCTGGGCATAGTGAATCACATCCATAATCCCAACATTTTTGGAGGCTGAGGTTGGAGGATGGCTTGACCCTGGGAGTTTTTTGGGGGTTTTTTGTTTTGTCTTTTTTGAGTTGGAGTCTCACTCTGTTGCCCAGACTGGCATGCAGTAGCTGTTCCCGGCCACCGCAGTCTTGACCTGCTGGGTTCCGGCGATCCTTCCGCCTCAGCCTTCCAAGTAGCTGGAACTACAGGCGTGCTACCACGCCCAGCTAATTTTTTTTGATTTATTGTAGATCCGAGGTCTCGCCAAGTTGCCCAGGCGGGTCTCGAACCCACGGGCTCAGACAATCCACTCACCTCAGCCTCCCAAAGGCGCGGGATTACATGCTGAGCCACCAAGCCCGGCTGACCCTGGGAGTTTAAGACCAGCCTTGGCAACATAGCAAGACCTCATCTCTATACCATACGTATAAATATAAATAATATATATTTATAACATAAATATATCAATTTAAAAGAATATATACATATATATGTTAATATATAAGATATATATGAATATATATTATAAGATATATTAATTTAAAAAGAAAAATATAACACATTCCCATTGTGGAAAATGGGAAAATATTGAAAAGTACTGGCAAGAAAATTATATCATCTGAAATAATCCTGCCCCCTACATAAACTAGATAGTCTCCAATTGAGTGTTTAGTCCCTAATTTAGCTTCTAATTTGTACTTCTTGGTACAGTCTTGTCACTTTATGTCTTTATGTAAATAATGCTATGAGGATGACAGACTGCTGCAAGATAGCTTAAGGAATAGTCACAGAAAATGAAGTGTGTTAGCAGTGTTGGAGCTTTCTAGAAATCAGCCAGGCCAGGCGTGGTGGCTCATGTCTATAATCCCAGCACTTTGGGAGGCCGAGGTGAGAGGTTGGCCTGAGCCCATGGGCTCGAGATCAGCCTGGGTAACTTGGTGAGACCTCGTCTCTACAATAAATCAAAACATTAGCCGAGCGTGGTGGTGTGTGCCTGTAGTTCTGCCTACTTGGAAGACTAAGGCGGAAGGATTGCCTGAGCCTAGCAGGTGGAGGCTGCAGTGGTCGTGATCGTGCCACTGCACTTCAGCCTAGGCAACAGAGTGAGACTCCGACTCAAATAAAAAAAAGAAAAGAAATCAGCCCAAACTAAAATTTCCCCTTTTCTCTTGATACTGCATTACAGGAGGAAGCTGCCAAGATCCTGCTGGCCGAGTTCAACCTGGGCTGTGACGTGCAACACACGGAGCACGTGTACAGGGTTTATGTCACCACCTTCCTGGGTTTTGGGGGCAACTTTGCCCGACAGCGCTACGAAGACCTTGTGCTGAATGAAACGCTTAACAAAAACAGGTACGTTTGCCATGGGATCTGAGTTTCTAAAGTGGAACGTTGACAGGCTGCAGATACCAGGGAGTCACACCCTCCTAAGACAGATAAACCTTTGCCTCCTTCTTTTTTTTTTTTTGAGTTGGAGTCTCACTCTGTCTCCCAGGCTGGAGTGCAGTGACATGCTCAAGGCCACCACAGCCTCAACCTGCTGGGCTCCAGCGATTCTTCTGCCTCAGCCTTCCGAGTAGCTGGAATTACAGGCACATGCAACCACGCCCGGCTAATTTTTTATTTTTATTGTAGAGACGAGGTCTCGCCAAGTTGCCTGGACTGGTCTCGAACCTGGGGACTTAGGCAATCCACTCTCCTTGGCCTCCCAAAGTGCTGGGATTACAGATTGAGCTACTGAGCCCGGCCACCTTGTTCCTCCTTTTCAACCACCCCTGCCAGTGGGGTAGCATCTCATAGGGACCCTTTTCTAGCAGTCTCTCCTAGTCTGGGTGAGAGTGCATTCTGATCGGTTACTAAGACTCAGAAAAAGTATAGTAAGCCAGGCATGGTGACACCCTTCGGAAGACTGAGGTAGGAGGATCACTTGAGACCAGGAGTTCGAAACCAGCCTGGGCAACAAAGTGAGACTTCGTCTCTACAAAAAATAGAAAAAATAGCTGGGCATGGTGGCACATACCTGTAGTTCCAGCAAATACGGATGCAAGGCTGTGGTGAACTCTGATCGTGCCACTGAACTCCAGCCCGGGCAACAGGTGGGACCTTGTCTCAAAAGAAAAAAAAGTCACAGCAGCTTATTGTGATTTCTTGCTGTGTCCCACGTCCAGACACGTAGTAGACCACTTCCATCGTGGGCGGAGAGATGAAAAGCATGTGCAGGTAAAACGAACATTTATGACGGTCCCTCATGGAGTCCAGAATAGCCGGTTTTTCCTCCAGCATCAGACAGATCGTGGATTCTCCCTTTGAGCACAGATGAAGATCACAATGTACACATCGTCGTGGGGCTCCTTTCAGTATTAAAATTACTCATCATCGTGCACAGTGAAGGAAGGACAATGGAAGGCGGAGTTCTTTTCTCCTGGAAAATGTGCCCTTTAGCTAGAGACACCAGCTTGGAGAGGCGCTGCCGCACACCGTCTGGGCTCGCTCTTCCACAGCGAGTGGCTGCCGTCTCTGTAGAGCCTCGCTGTCCTTTTTGTCCATGTCCGTCTCAGTCACTAAGAGTTCAAGGCATTTGGAGAGGATGCTGGACGACTGGTGGCTGCGTTAAGACCGAGCGGTGTGTCCAGAAAGGGCCCCGAAGTCCATGCACACGTTGCTTGAGCTGAGGCCTTCGGCTTGCTCCTGAGGCCATGCCGACATGGCAGGGACCTTTGCTGTGACAGTTCGCACCAGTTTGGTTCCTTCCCTTGGCTGTGCTTCCTTTTCCTGCTTCTTCCTGTGTTGCTCTGCTGTTCCTCCTTCTGTCTGCTGCGTTCCGGAGCCTCTGAACCTCTCACCAGGCTGCATCTTCTTTGACACGAGGGCATCTTCTTGCCAAGTTGCTAAGTCACCTATTCAGGTGACCGATGAGGAAAAGGCATGTTGGGGGTCGCTGCTGATCTGCGAGAGAAACCTCTGCTTCCTGGGTGGCAAAAAACAGCGGGGTTCTCTTCTTCGTGACGAGGCTCTGAGTGTTCCTTAGAGTTGGTGTCTCATCCTCGACACAGTTGGGTTCCAGCCGTTCCAAAGTCTTTCTGTTCCCACCCTCAAATGAGGGTGTTCCTTGGGTCAGCTTCATCCTGGAAAGTCCCTCTTCTACGTCTGTTTGAAAAGTGATGGGTGATTCACTGCAGCGGGCAAACTTACCTGGCCTCTACTTTGTTTCTGTCCTTGGCCGGACCTGCATGTTAATCTCTTTCAGGCATGAGAATCCAGTCGCTAGGCAAGTGTAGACGTCCCACAACGGGAACTGTGTGGCCATGGGGGAATCAGACCTCCCCAGGCGCCAGGCCCTGCAGGTGTTTCCTGGAGCTGCTGCTCCTCCTGCTCCGTCCCAGCCCGCTTGTTTACAGCGGGCACGTGCCCCATCGCCAGCCATGGCTAGTGCACTGCCACGTAGTCCCCTCTTCAGGACATCCTCCCCACAGTGCTTTCCCCCTCACCTCCTGCCAGGTGCGTCTTTTTTTTTTTGAGTTGGAGTCTCACTCTGTCGCCCAGGCTGGACACTCACGGCCACCACAGCCTCAACCTGCTGGTCTCAGGCAATCCTTCTGCCTCAGCCTTCCAAGTAGCTGGAACTGCAGGTGTGCGCCACCACGCCCAACTAATTTTTCTTGATTTACTGTAGAGACGAGGTCTCACCAAGTTGCCCAGGCTGGTCTCGAACCCCTGGGCTCAGTCAATCCTCTTGCCTCGGCCTCCCAGAGTGCTAAGATGACAGGTGGGAGCCACCACGCCCAGCTGCCAGTTGCATCTTCAAACACTAGCACCACACTCAGCATGGTAAGAGCCATGCAGCTTTAAGAGGCCTGTGGGAATGAACGTCCCTGCCCGGGCCACTCAACACGGGAACATACGCATGCTGACCGCAGAAGGGGCCAGACCAGGCACCGCCATACTTCTCACACTCTCTTTCTCCGAAATTTAATGTGTTCACATTCGATGTGCAGATGGGCCTGGTGTGGTGGCTCATGCCTGTCATCCTAGCGCTTTGGGAGGCCAGAGCAGGATTGCTTGAGCCCTGGAGTTCAAGATCAACCTGGGCAATACAATGAGACGTCATCTGTACAAAATATCAAAGAATCGGCTGAGCATGGTGGCACATGCCTGTAGTCCCAGCTACTCGGGAGGCTAAGGTGAGAGGACTGCCTGAGCCCCGGAGTTTGAGGCTGCAGTGAGCCGTGACTGTGCCGCTGCGCTCCAGTCTGGGCAACAGAGTGAGACCCCACCTCAAAGGAAAAAAAGCGCGTGCGATGCCGCTGCATGGCGGTGCTCCATCCCTGCTTCTGGGGACATCGCAAAGATGAGCGCAGAACGAGTGGGAGGGCGTCGCGAGCCTCAGACCAGGCTGAGCACAGGCTGACGCGTTTTGCCTGTTTCTGCCACCGTGACAGATTGCTGGGCCAGAAGACAGGCCTGACGCCCGACAACCCCTTTCTGGATCCCTGCCTGCCTGTGGGGCTCACGGACGTGGTGGAGAGGAGCCGCCAGGCCCTGCACGTGCGGGGCCGGGGCGACTGGGCCAGCTGTGGGGCCCTGCTGAGCCCGCTGCTGGCCCGCTCCAACGCCAGCCAGGCCTCGCTGAACGGCATCTACCAGTCGCCCATCGACTTCAACAACAGCGAGTTCTACGGCTTCTCCGAGTTCTTCTACTGCACGGAGGACGTGTTGCGCATCGGCGGCCGCTACCACGGGCCGACGTTCGCCAAGGCGGCTCAGGTGAGCATTCACAGTCACGGTGACGCCTGCTGGCGGCGCGTCTGGAGGCTGCCTGACTGCGCCAGGCACTGTAGTCCGGGCTCGCCTGAGCCTTCGCAGGGCGCTTCGAGTTCTCGCTTTACAGATGAGGAAGTGGCCTCGGGGAAGTCAAGGCGCGAGCTGTGCTGTTCCGCCTTCTGACCCGTCGCGTTCAGGGTCCCAAGGCGTCCTGTCCTCAAACTGTCACGCAGGTGTAAAACTGTGGTGGCGGCAGATGCGTCCTCTTTCAGTTTTCCAGTAGTCTTGCTTGGGGTTAGGGCCCAAAAGTGTCACCTCCAGGACTTCCCCTGGCTGGGTGTTCTCAGTTGTCATGTGCTTTTGGCGAGGATGTCACCCAGGTGGATACGTCCATTTTCTTTTTCTTGGTTTGAGCTGTTAGGAGGCCAGAGTGATGTGGGGTCACTTGGAATATTAGATGTTGTGGAAAGTCGTGATGGTGAAAGTCTTGTTGAAATTTACAACAGAAGGGATGAACATTCACTTTGGGCAGGCTGTGGGGAGCCATGATCACACCAGTGCACTGCAGCCTGGGCAGCACGGGGAGAGCCCAACTCAGACACAAATGGCATGCGATACAGCCGTGGGTAGTGCTCAGTCCTTGCTTCCAGGGAGGTCATGAGGATCATTTTTGGAGGACCCAAGAAACCGGAATTATCTCTCAGAGGGTAGGCCCTTGTTGTACACTTGGAATTTGTTCCTCCAAATCAAACGATCAACACTGAGAAGGTTGTGTCACGATTTGCGGAAGAAACGTCCCGAGTTGTGACAAGCAGGTGACTGGTTCTTCCACCACGACGAAGCACCTGCCCGTGCCATGCTGTGTGTTCATCAGTTTTTGACCAGAAACAGCATGACCCCCGTGCCCCCCCACCCCATTCACCCAGTCTGCCTCAAGTTACTTGTTTTTTGTTTCCTTGGATGAACAAAGTCCTCTAGGGGAAACATGTTGCTGATGTGGAAGAAGTGAAACAAAACACAGCAGAAGCCCTAAAAGGCAACAAAACTGACAAGTTCAAAAACTGTTTTGAGCAGGGGAAAAGCTCTTGGTAGGTGTCTTCCATACAACAGAGAGGACTTTGAAGGTGACTGAAGTTTAAAGCTGTAAGACTAGCTACATAGTTCGTTCATAAATTCTGTTTTGGGGCTTCACCGCTTACATAGGACTTGAGCATTGTATGGGCTTCAGTCTTTGGTTGGGAAGGCAGTGAACGCATAGCCAGCCTTCCGTAGTTCCCGCTTTCATTTACAGTGAGCTCTTTGCATTCTTCTGTCTCCCTCTAATCATTTTCATCAGAGAAACTCTGTGGGAAGAATCCAACCTCATCTTTATTCATTTCTTTCTGCTTTCTTAGATTCTAAACCCCTCTTGGGTAAGACTTCTGCTAGGATAGTGCCTGCAGCCACTGTTCTGCTCCCAAAAGGCAATCCCAGGAGTCCTGCGGATCACCGGGTGTGTGGGCTCTTCTGCTCCCACTCTTGAAATGCCCCCCATCTCCCCTCCTTTCCAGATCCCAGGGCTCCCCAACTCTGTGGCCTGGCCCCTCCTCTTATCACGAACATCCTTTTTTTTTTTTTTTTTTTTTTGAGTTGGGGTCTCACTTGGTCACCCAGGCTGGAGTGCAGTGGCATGCTCACAGCCACCCCTGTGTTGAACTGCTGGGCTCTGGTGATCCTTCTGCCTCAGCCTTCCAAGTAGCCAGAACTAAAGGTGTGCACTACCACGCCTGGCTAATTTTTGATTTATTGTAGAGATGAGGTCTCGCCAAGTTGCCCGGGCTGGTCTCAAACCCATGGGCTCAGGCAGTCCACTTGCCTTGGCCTCCCAAAGTGCTGGGATTTTCGTCGTACGTTGCTGCTTGCTGGTAGCTTAACATGGTCTCTGTCCCTAGGAAGAGAGGTGCTTTGTTCCTTTACTTTTTTACTCTGACTCAAGTGCTCTCTTCCCAGAGCTGCCTTCGTGGCCACCCTGTCCAGAACGACAGTCCTCCCATGTGACTGACTGCCCTTCCTGCTTTGTTCTTCTCCTGAGCACTTAGGTCATCTCACATACTCCTATGTGTCCGTGTGTGTATTTATTTCTCGTCTGTCTCCTACCACTGAGGTGGAAGCTTCATGAGGACAGGTGTCTCCGTCTGTCTTATTCACTGCTTGACCCCTGGCACCTAGAGTAACACGTGGCACACAGCAGACCCTCAGTGAAGTCTGCTGAACACACCGCAAGGAGCGATGCTTCTGGAGAGAATGGCAACACGGAGGCACCAGACAGGCTTCTGGGCCCTCTGGGCATGTGCTTTCCCTGCGCCTGCCGGTCCCGTGTGAGGAGAGCGAGGCCGTCTTTGGCCTCTGGTGTTGCCATTCCTCGCCCTCACATTACCTCCTCTGAGCCCTGAGAGCTTTCGGAGCCTTGCGGGCTGGCTTGGCCATAGACACGGGCGACAGAGTGAAGACGGCCTGGCGCAGCGAGCTCAGCATGGGTCACGCCGTTTCTGCTTTCCAGGATTACTGCGGCATGGCGTGGTCGGTGCTAACGCAGAGATTCAAGAGCGGCCTCTTCTCGTCCCATGCAGATGAGCATCGGCTCAAGTAAGTCCCTCCCTGCTCCGCCTCAGATGCGGCCTTAAAACGTCAGAGCAGACCGTAATGAGGCAGAGAGTGAGTACCGGTCAGATGGGGTGTTTCGCTGGAGGGGCACCTGGTTACTTCAGAGCTGGCTCTCTGAGGGGCGGGGGGCCAGGATAGTTTATTTTAGCAAAGCCAAGGGAAATCGGTGGCTGTCGAAGAGCGTTCTCACCAAGTGGCTTGACATCAAAAGTGATGATCTTTCAAAAAACTTTATTATACAAAATACCAAACAAACAGAAAGCAGAGAGAATAATAACGGAAGCCCTCATGTAACTTTCACACAACTTCAAGCAACATCAACATTTTGTAGTTTGGTTCATTGGTCCTTCCGTTTTTTTAAACGTTTTAGTTTTAAAATTTTAAGTATGAGCAAAGTTCCCAGAGCGTCACGAGCCCCCGTGTGCCCGTCCCCCACTCCTCGGCCTGCGGCGTCTGCTCCTGGCCAGTCTTGGTTTCATCTGACTTCTCACCCACCCTCCCCTCGTCCTGCAAGTGGGTGATTTTGAAGCAAATCCCAGACGCCTTATAAAGACAGTTGTGGATAGGGAAGACAGGGACTCTCTGAAAAAAAGAGAGAGAGAAAAAAATAAAGAAAAAACAACAAAAAGAGAGAAAAGGAAAACACAAGCCTCAATACCACACCAACAGGTCATCTTCATTTTGGCGGTAAACTCCAGCTAAAGTGGGCTCGGATTTGGCGCCACCTAGAGGTGAGAAGGGTGAAGTGGGGAGAGGCGGTCTTGCCATGTGGTGGAAATCCGGCGTGGCTTACCGCAGAAGCAGCATTCAGATCTTCTTTTTAAAATGTAATCACTGATCATTTTGGCCACACAGATACCAGTGTTTCAAGTCAGCCTGGATGTACCAAGTCCTCCACGAAGGATTCCACTTTCCCTATGACTACCCAAACCTGCGGACAGCCCAGCTGGTGTACGACCGAGAGGTGCAGTGGACGCTGGGAGCCATTCTGTATAAAACACGATTCTTACCTCTCAGGTAAAGCGGGACCGGCCACGCTGGTAGCTTGAATTCAGAGGATGTGAGGCTTTCTAAGTGACCCTCCTCCCACCCCACAAAAACCAAGCCAACTGCCACCACTTCCACGAGTCGCTGTTTCTAACCAGGCATGTTGAAACAGAAAGAAGCTTGAGCGTTATTGGTCTAGAGTCTGTTACTCAGCTTCGCCATTTCAGAAACTCGGCGTTACCTGTTCACCCACAGCCAGTCAGTGTGTAGAACTGAGCTCTCACGATCACTCTCAAGACACTGGCTGTAAATGGGAATGTCATTCCTGTTACCCAGAAGGCCTGTCTGACTGGAAACCCGGGCAAGGCTGTCGGTAGAGGGCATCTTTCCTAATGGGTCGCAACACTCTAGAAGTTGTGTCACTGGCCTGGCAGGCTTTCTGGGTCAGAACAAAGGCCATGAGAGGTTTTCTCTTTTTTATTTTTTTTTGACTTGGAATCTCACTCTGTCACCCAGGCTGGAGTGCAGTGGCATGCTCACAGCCACCCCAGCATTGACCTGCTGGGCTCAGGCAATCCTGCCTCAGCCTTACAAGTAGCTAGAACAACAGCTGCACACCACCATGCCTGGCTAATTTTTTTATTTACTGTAGAGATGAGGTCTCACGAGGTTGCCCAGGCTGGTCTCGTACCCCTAAGCTCAGGCGATCTTGCCTTCGCCTCCAAAGTGCTGGGATTACAGGCATGAGCCACCATGCCTGGTACATGAGAGATTTTCAGGGGGACATTTCCCTCAAGCTGTGCTAGTCGAAGCCTTGCTGCAGGTGTGCTCAGATACTTGGGACCATTTTCGGGTACTCTCTCCCCTGGACTGGCCCAGATAAACTAACATGGATTTTCTATCTTTGGTGTCCATCACAAGTAGGGCCGGTGACAGAAGTGAGGGAGTGGGCTGGGTGGGGGTTGGGCCCTGGAGAATGTGCCCTAACACACAGGCTGGTTATGTCATGCAGAAGTGCTGTCCTGGCATGGGCCTGTTCGCACTTGTCTAGAGAAGCGGGAAGTCCACATTTGATAGGAAGTCTTTCGGCTTAGAGTCCCATTCTAAAAGACACTGTGGGTGGAACAAGACACGACGAGCTCTGGGGTCACAGCCACTGACCAGTGGCTTTGCTCTAGCTGGGCAGACCGCTGCACTTGGGTCTTCCTGTCTCTTTATGTGTTCTAGATTATAACACAATGGATCAGGTAACAGCTTTCTTTAAATATATCCTCGATCTGGCCGGGCTCAGTGGCTCAGCCTGTAATCCCAGCACTTTGGGAGGCCAAGGTGAGAGGACTGCCTGAGCCCGTGGGTTCGAGACCCACCTGGGCCACTTGGCGAGACCTCATCTCTACAATAAATCAAAAATGAGCCGGGCATGGTAGCGCGCGCCTGTAGTTCCGGCTACGTGGAAGACTGAGGCGCAAGGATTGCCGGAGCCCAGTAGGTTGAGGCTGCGGTGGCTGGGAGCGTGCCATTGCCCTCCAGCCTGACAGAGTGAGACTCCAACTCAAAATATATATATATATATATCTCCTAGATCCTAAGGAAACATAGCAAGAAGGCAGGTCGTGTCTACGTCTTGATTGCATCAGGGATCCCCCATTCTCATCAGTGCCGGTTTTGCAGCCTGTATTCCAAGATTCATGCTACAGATGGCCCGTCTAGTCTCTCTGTTGGTTTTGGGCATCAGTTTCAAAGGCCTTCCGGTTGATGCCCTTGAGGGCCCAGCCCGTGAGACCCACCTGCAGGTCGTGAGAAGGGCAGCCAGGAGGAGTCTCATAACTGCCCTGGGCGGGGACGCCCTTCCGCGAGGCTTGCCCTGCGGAGCCAGGGCCATGGGATGTCTGTGGGTGGAATCCCTGGGCAGCACCATTGGCCTTTCAAATCCGCATCGGTGCCTCCCTCTGAAACTAACGGGGTCTCCCCCCCACCCCTCCCAGGGATCTCCGGCAGGAAGGAGCCCGGCCGGCCCACGGCAGCTGGCTCCGCCTCTCCTTCGTGTACAACCACTATCTCTTCTTCGCCTGCATTCTGGTGGTGCTGCTGGCCATCGTCCTGTACCTGCTGCGGCTGCGCCGAATCCACCGCCGGCAGACGCGCGCCTCGGCCTCGCTGGACCTGCTGTGGCTTGAGGAGGTGGTGCCCAGGATCGGGGTGCAGGTGGGGCCGTGAGGCCGGCCAGGCCCAGGCAGCTCGCCGAGCTCCCCCACGGCCTTGTCCTGGCCTCTGGTGCCGTGTGGCCTCCACCGTCAATTTCCCCGTCAGCTCCTCCTCGGTACCCAGGGCCTCGTCTCTGAGAGAAGGTGTGATGCAGCCTGTGAGGGACTCAGTGACGAGAGACTGGTGCTAACACGGGGACCAGGCTTCGTGTATCTGAAGCATGCTTCACTCCCTCAGGTGCGAGGTCTGCAGTCTCCCCGGTCCTCGCCTTCCAAGGCCTGGAGATTGGCATCGGGCACGCTGGAAGCCTGGTTAAAACCAAACTCGGAGCATCCGATGCAAAACTGGGCCATCTAGCAAGTGCAGCCGCCCCTCTTCTCTGTAACAGAGAGACTGTCTGGGTGGAGACCCACAGCCTTTGGTAGAAAACCAAGAGTTGTGCAGTTCTGTGGACTGGACAGAATTTCCAGGCAACCAAAATAACATTTCCTTGCTACTTGACAAAGAAGCCATCATGGGTGTGATCCAAGATCCTGCCCCAGCATTGCGGATGTCACTACACGACGTTCACAGTTAGAACCCTTCCATGGCCCATGCAAGACTTGACGGTGTCTTATCTGGTGCCTGGTATGACCAGGATGGACAATGATCCCATATCAGGGTGCCTCACAGGCTGTTTGGGCATTAATTTTATTTTTCGAGCCTTAAGTGTGCCTGCAGGATGGAAAAGCTGATGGGGCTGGAACCAGGATTCGCCTGGTTTCAGGGCACTGTCCCCAGGCCTGTTTTTGAGTCCTTGTACAGGAAGATTCAAAGAGAATTCATTCATTTCACTGCTGAGATTGATATGTAGTTTGGGGAGCGTGTTGGGTTGTGTTGAAAGGAAAGAAAAACAGGATCAGGAGAGCGGGCAACGGCAATACATTCCTGGCTCTTCTTTGTTCATTACTGTTAAGAAATAGTTTTCTCAATTTCCAACTCTTGGAATGTCTGAAAGGGAGTAGATTCGCAACTCTAGAATGGAGAGGTCTGTTAGAAAGCCCTCTGGGAGCTTTCAGCAGTCACGACAGTTTCCGCTGATGCAAAGAGGAAGGGCCGTTGTGGTGGCGCCCTCCTCTACGACCCTTCCAGAGCTCTGCCTCTGCGCACACGTCGCCTGCAGGCTGCACAAGGATGTCCCTCTCTCCAGCTCCCCGTGGAGTCATCCTGGTACTTTGCCCTTTCCTGTGCGTAGCCTTGAATGTCCTGTCCACAAATGTGCTCCCAAGGCTGAAGAAACTTTCTTATCTTTTTGTCCATCTTTTATTTCCAGATTAGATGAATAGGGGAAAAAGTCCCTGACTTCAAAGTGGAACTCTTCAAAATAGATTCCATGCTGGGAGCAGCAAGGAATTCAGAGATGGAAAACAAAGATAAGTAATTAAGAGCCTCCTAGGCCGGGTTGGGTGGCTCAGCCTGTCATCCCAGCACTTTGGGAGGCTGAGGCAAGTGGATTGCCTGAGCCCGCGGGTTCGAGACCAGTCCAAGCAACTTGGCCAGACCTTGTCTCTACAATAAATCAAAAATCAGCCAGGCATGGTAGCTAGCAGTCACTGGCTGCTTGGAAAGCTGAGGCAGAAGGATTGCCGGAGCCCAGCAGGTCGACGCTGGGGTGGCTGTGAGTGTGCCACCGCACTCCAGCCTGGGCAGGGAAGGGAGACTTCAACTCAGAAAAAAAAAATG
This sequence comes from Carlito syrichta, assembly GCF_000164805.1. Classification (NCBI taxonomy): domain Eukaryota; kingdom Metazoa; phylum Chordata; class Mammalia; order Primates; family Tarsiidae; genus Carlito; species Carlito syrichta. The sequence continues at coordinate 457,856 of NW_007258866.1, read as the reverse complement.
AGCCCCCTAGAAATAAACTAAGATGAAAATTAAGAGTGCTGACTCGGGTGGTGAAGGGCTGACAGGTCTTAAATTGTTTTCGAAGCAGATAAGCATGGGCCCAACATGCCGAGACTCTTAGGGTTTCTTTTGGAATCATCTTCCACCTGTCTGTAGGGCTTCTGTCACAGCAATTTCCTTTCATTTTTAAAACTTCCCAATTGCCTTGATTTTCTTTTCCCATCTGTGTCCTGTGACTGAGCCCTTGCCTTATGAATGCCACTTCCAAGTCAGGTTGAAATGCGTTTTTGCTGGCCATTGCCTACTCAGGTAGCTTTTCCTTTCCCCCTCACTTGGTTTCCAGATGCCACTTTTGGTTTTCTTGTGACACCGAGACAGTGGGCCACTCGCAGGCTGCCTGCCTGGCTCACAGGGATCACATTCATGTGCTCAGAGTCCGAAAGCTCTTGCTGGTGAAGCTGCTCTTCCTGTCCCAATAGAAGCAGCCCCCATTTGTTAAGCATTTATGATGTATGAGCCCCTCTGTTAGGAAGTTTGTGTGTATTATTTAATCATTTCAGCAGCCTTCCAGATCGATATGACTATGTTCTTTTCCTAGCCGAGAATCTCAGGATACCTACATTTACCATGTTTTCAATATAAACGTGTTCCTTGGTCTTAATCTATTCTCAATGGTCTTTGAGTTTGTGTTTAGCGTGTGATCTGTTCATTGTTTCAGCACTGTGGGATCCAGGCTTGTCTTTATTACCATGAGTCAGGCGTCCAGGAGTTCCGTAACATAAGTCAGGAGGAGACATTTCTGCCATCCCCCTCGGAGGAGCTGAGTATGGTGCTGGCTCCAGTGCGTCTTCCATGCTCCCAGTTAATAGATTTTGAAATGCAATCCCATTCCTGGAAACAGAAGCATTCCTTCCTGGCTAGAACCAGTGACACACAGACGACTTCCTTACCACGAAGCGATCTTGCTTGCCGGAGCAGAGGTCTGTCTTGCCCCACCCTCTGCCCCCTGGTAGCCTTCTGTTTCCAAGGATCTCTTTTCCACTTGCCTTCCTGCACTTGAGTGGTTCCCCCATGAGGATAATTCTGGTGTCATAAAGCCCACAAGCCCCTGGTCTTGCTGAATCTTACCAACCCTCTTGCTAACAGCGGCAGTGAGCCAGGCGACAGATGTCGGGGTCATCGGCTCAGGGGTCTGATGCTCAGCCCATCCCTGCCCTTGGAATTGTCACCAGAACATAACGAAGATGTGTAAAATGCCCGTTTCCGTGGCGTGACTTTCATTCAAGAACATGCAGTGAACGCTGAGCCCAACGACGCCATCTTTCTCTCGGCTCCCTCAGCTCCTTGCATTTCCTTGGCCTGGGAAATGTTCATCGCTTTCCACCAAACTCATATTTGTTCTCTGCCTTCCAAAGGATTCTGCCCCTCCCCCGCCTCAGCCTTTAACTACAAGGCCTGGGCAGCGATTACTGAAAGGTGGTTGATTGAAAGCTTGCCACGCACTTGCTAAGCTAGTCTTTTTAGGCATTAACATTTATTATCACATCCGTATTTACATCTTTGAAATAAATAACGTACACTTCTCACTGGTATTATCTCAACAGCTGCTTCCGCCCTTCCCTGTCTCACAGTTCCGTGTTTTGCTTTCCGTCAGGGTGGAAGACAAGTGGGTGGTGTCGCTGAAGGGAGATACGGACTTAGCGAACAGCAGCCCCGGGTGCGAGGCCTGGCTTTGCCACTTACCATTTCTGGAACCCAGGCAAGTCGTTGCCCTCTCCAGATCGGTTCTCATCTGTACACCAAGGTGGCCAGACAAGATAAGGAACTAAAGACGGGAGACAGGGCAGAAAAGTCACGTGGCTTTTGGAAAGAGGATTTTGGCCTTCGGTTTAAAAGACCAGGCTGCCCCAGCCTCCTAGTTTACCCACGGCCCTCGATGGGAGTGGCGTTTCGGCAGCCATCATTGGAAACACGTTTCAGAAGATGAGCGTCTTAGAGCTGGGATTTTTTTTTTTTTTTTTTGAGTTGGAGTCTCGCTGTCGCCCAGACTGGAGTGCAGTGGCCGCTCCCGGCCACCGCAGCCTCGACCTGCTGGGCTCCGGCGACCCTTCCGCCTCAGCCTTCCGAGTAGCTGGAACTACAGGCGCACGCTACCAGGCCCAGCTAATTTTTTTTGATTTATGGTAGAGATGAGGTCTCACCTGCCCAGGCGAGATGAGGTCTCGAGCCCGCAGGCTCAGGCAATCCACTCACCTCAGCCTCCCAGAGGCGCGGGATCACAGGCTGAGATTTTAAAGGTCGCTGGCCAACCGCCTTGATGAAACTGGGGCGCAGCATGGCTACAGTATATAGTAGGTACGAAGTCACAGCAAGTGGCCTCCTGGACCCCAGGTTTCTCTGTTCTCTGTAACACACACACGCTCCCGCTTCGACAGACGGCTGCGGCGAATTGCTCGTTGACAGAATGTTTCTGTGAGTTACTTCAACAGAACCTGTTCTTTGTGATGCAACAGTCACAATGAACCACGCCGCGTCTTCATGACTGCTTCTGGTGAGCATCTGTGACTGCTTTGCTCACGTTTAAGAGTAACCTTTGCAAGAAACACTTAGAAATAGTGAAATGGTGCCAGGTTTCCACGACATCTATTCTAGCGTCTGTATTTCATTTTGTTTCTGTTTTGAGTCAGAGTCTCACTCTGTCACCAAGGCTGGAGTGCTGTGGCACACTCATGGCCACTGCCGACTCCACCTGCTGGGCTCAGGTGATCTTTCCACCTCAGCCTTCCAAGTAGCCGGAACCACAGGTGTGTGCTGCCACGCCCTGCTAATTTTTGATCTATTGTACAGACGAGGTCTCGCCAAGTTGCCCAGGCGGGTCTTGAAGCCCTGGGCTCAGGTAGTCCTCTTGCCTTCGCCTCCACCTCCCAAAGTGCTGGGATTACAGGTGTGAGCCACCATGCCCAGTTTGTATTTCTTTTAATACTGTAAAATTTTACAACTCTTTTAAATGATTTTCTTAATTCTGTACAACTTTCTTGACAGCGGCATCCAAGCAACTCATAAGATGGTGGCAGTCTCAATGAAGGTATAAACGCTACTAAATCTACCTCATTAAAGAATTTGGTTGTAATTCTTGGGCAGTTTCCAAATTCTCTTACAGAACCAGAGTGCTGTTGCTTTTTGTTTCTTTCAACTTCTTTTCAAACGAATTCAGAACTAGTACTTTCCTTTTGGCTGTGGTATTTGGTGTGTAACTTCATTCTGATCGCGACTAAGACTTAAGGTAGGGCCAGGCTCGGTGACTCAGCCTGTCATCCCAGCACTTTGGGAGGCCAAGGCGAGTGAACTGCCTGAGCCCGCGGGTACGAGACCAGCCCAGGCAACTTGGCGAGACCTCGTCTCCACAATAAATAAAAGAAAATTAGCCGGGTGTGGGAGCACACACGCCTGTAGTTCTGGCTACTTGGAAGGCTGAGGTGGAAGGATTGCCAGAGCCCAGCGGGTCAACCCTGGCGTGGCCATGAGTGTGTCACTGAACTCCAGCCTGGGCGATAGAGTGAGATTCCAACTCAGAAAAAGACTTACGGCAGAAATAGCAAATGTTTCCAATTCTCTGGGATTAGCGTCTTAGGTAAGCTGGCTTCAGAGTCCTGCCGTTGGCCGTGAGCTCTGCCAACCCATGAGGATTCGTGGGTGCTACCAAAAAGACCACTGTTAAAATCAAGGGCTCAAACCACAGGCTGTGCCTCGATTGATGAAGAATGAAGCATCCCTGGAACCAGATGCCTTCAGTCATGTCTCGTGTTCCTCAGGGCTGCGTTCTCGGCTCTCTGACCGGGGTCTTGCTCTGACTGGAAAGCTGTGGCGCCCTGTCCGGGTGTCCAGCCACCTCCTGGTTCTGTTGCTGTGGGCGGCTTGTGAAAGCCTTCTTTAGGGCTGCTTTGTCTGCTTCCCCTCTTGTATCCTGATGGACTTCCCACGAGTCAGTACACGTTTCCCTGTTGCGCGAATGTTTCGTTATTTTCGTTTTGCCAGGACAGTCATCAGAGGGACCAGGAGGAACCACACAGCCGTTGAAAATCTGAGCAATAAGGAGATCCTTTTATGTGTGAAACTGAGTCATCACTCAGAAGGGCTTTCACTTTTAAAGTGTCATCAGCCATTGCTCGCCATTTTTATAAAACAAAGTCGAAACGTTTTCCGAGTCCCAGGATGTTCACAGCCAGCCATACGTGCACTTCGTGGCAACTGTGGCCACGGCTGCTCCGGGCAGCCACGCGTCGCCTCTGGTGGCCGCCACTCCTCCTGCAGAGCACCCGCCAGAGCTGGCCTGTGGCCTGGGAAAGCTCTGCCCCTGATTCGCTTCAAAAAGTCCCTCTCTGCTAGCAGGGAGCCCGGAGAGACACTTCAGCTTCTAGTATTTCTGCTACCACGTTGTGCTGAAGATCCCATCCCACCATCCCCTTCGGTTGAAGTCTGTGCTGCGTCTCCCCCGCTGTTTCTACCTTGATCGCTGGCCTCCACAGGGTGTGCTGAAAGACATCTTTTGATTATGATCCACAACGAGACGCTCCGCGCTTTAATAAACCAGAGGCCGCCAGCACCCGTTGCTTTGGGGGGCTAAGATGGAACGCTTTTCGAATGCTTCCCATTAAATAATAATTCTGCCGAACGGTTCTTGAAGTTCTCACTGGCAAGTGCTGTAAGTCAGCATTGAGGAAAACTGGGACGCATGTTAGAGGTGATGCGTCCTCCCTCACGCGGGGACGTGGGTGTGTGTGTGGCCCAGGCTGCTATACAGCCCCGTTTGTCCCAGGACAGCTGTAGATAGCACTGGTTACCCCCGAGTCACCATTATGGGTGCAGGTCTTTGCGAACAGCATCACTCCAAATGGCTGCTAGTCGCTACCCCAAGTGGATGCATTTGCCAGCGACGCTAAATACAAAACATCCTGGGTTGGCCGATGAAGAAAGCCATGTGTTTCCATTTCCTTCACGTTTTAGAAACAATTTGGCCGGGCTCGGGCACGTTTTAAAAACAATTTAGCCTGTAATCCCAGCGCTTTGGGAGGCTGAGGTGAGTGGATTGCCTGAGCCTGCAGGTTCGAGACATGCCCGGGCAACTTGGCGAGACCTCATCTCGACAATAAATCAAAAACTAGCCGGGCGTGGTAGCGCGCGCCTGTAGTTCCAGCTACTTGGAAGGCTGAGGTGGGAGGATCACCGGAGCCCAGCAGGCCGAGGCTGCGGTGGCCGGGACGGGCCACTGCACTCCAGTCTGGGAGACAGAGTGAGACTCACACTCAAAAAAAAACAATTGGCAGAACTGCTGAGAGACCTTTGAAAACATTGAGGAGAATTAATTTCATCCTCTAGGTGATGATTTCTTCTGAAAGAGGAGTCTGGGATGTCCATCTGTAGTCCTTCGTTTTCCATGAACTCACGCATTCATTCATTCACTCTTTGGTATGTGCCTGGGGGTGCTGAGAGTAACAAAGACAATTGCCACTTGCCAGGAGCTCACAGGCCACACAACACCGTGACACAGCTAACTGCAGCCAGATCTGTAGCAAAAGAAAAGTGTTAAGTAAAACATCTGAAGCCTAAACTTATCAGATGAGCTGCTACCTTCTTTGGGGAAGCTATGGAAGCGTCTACACGTGGGCCTCGGGTTGGGCTCCACCGCCCTCCGCCGACTCCTGTCCCAAGGACAACCTGGGCTTGGGGATGGGGAGACAGTGTGTGGGAACCCGCCAGGACTGCAGTTCCCTGTCTTCAAAGAATTATCTAGAAGCTAGTCAACAGCCGATTCACATGCTAATTGGGTCGACACAGAAGCCGAAGACAGGGTGGGGAATGGGAGTAAGCTGGCCAGAACTTTCTAGAGTGATGAGGCTGTTTAAGGACCCAAGGCTGCCGTGGTCCCCAAGTCTGCCTGCACACTGGAGTCTTCGGGGGAACTCAACAAATGGGCCCGCTTTGGCCCCCAGAGTGGGCGCTTTCATTGTTCTCGCAGGAGGCGTGGGCTTTGGGCGTTAAGACTCCAATGTGAGTGGCATCTAGGCCGTGGCATGAGCCCGGCGGGGGCCAGTCTTGAAACTCCTGTCGACCTCGTTCCGAGGCGGCAGGTGGTCAGCGCGCAGGTCATCGATGGAATTAGTCCTCAGCACCGGGCGCTTTCGAATTAAAATCTAGATATTTGGCTTCTGGGAAAAACTAGATCTGACCCCTGGACCCACAGAGCGGCAGCCAG
>NW_007258866.1:437712-451232 GCF_000164805.1 Carlito syrichta | reverse complement strand
CCCCCCGTGTCCTCTCCTGAGTTAAGCAGCTCCAGTTCCTTCACCTGTTCTCTGTGCGACTGCTGGACTCCTTGGATGCACCCAGGGTGAACTCCAGCGCACACTCCAGCGTGTCAGGGGTGTTCTGCGGCTGTGACACTCGTTCTGATAAAACCTGCAGTTCCACAACTTTTTCCACTGTCATGTGAAAACATGACTGACAGCTGGTGTTGAGCCTGAGGCCCACTGAAAACACCATGTCTTTGTTATATGAAGCGATACGAAGCCAGGGTTTTTTGTTTGTTTGTTTGGTTGGTTTTTTGGCGTCTCACTCTGTCGCTCAGGCCGGAGCTCCATGCACACTCACAGCCATCCCAGCACTGATCTGCTGGGCTCCGGTGATCCTTCTGCCTCAGCCTTCCAAGTGGCTGGAACTACAGGCATGCACTACTGCACCTAGCAAAAATTTTTTTTAAAAATTTATTGTAGAGCCAAGTTGCCCAGGCTGGTCTCCAACCCGTGGGGTCAGGCAATCCACTCGCTTCGACTTCCCAAAGTGCTGGGATGACAGGCTGAGCCACCAAGCCCAGCCAATGCCAAGTTTCTTCACCCCAAACTCATACAACTTATTCAACTTAATCGTGTCCCATTTCTCATCTAATGTCATCTTGATGGGGTTAACTCCAGGACTGTCCTGAGTTGCTGCTGCCTCTACTATACCAGCAATGCAGGTTGTTCCACCTCACATCAGGTGTTTCTGATGCCTTCGTCCCAATCAGTGATTGAAAAATATAAAGCTGAGTATGACAGGGCCCTGTGACGTATCAACAGAGACCAAAATCACACCCATTCAGCTGTCAACAGCTCATTTTTATTTTTATTTTTTGAGTTGGCATCTCATGTCATCCAGACTGGAGTGCAGTGGCACGCTCCCGGCCACTGCAGCCTCGACCTGCTGGGCTTCGGCGATCCTTCTGCCTCAGCCTTCCAAGTAGCCGGAACCACAGGCGCGTGCTACCACGCCCAGCTAATTTTTGCTTTATTGTAGAAGTGAGGTCTTGCCAAGTTGCCCAGGCAGGTTTCGAACCCGCGGGCTCAGGCAATCCACTCATCTCAGCCTCCCAAAGAGCTGGAATGACAGGCTGAGCCACCGAGCCCAGCCTCAACAGCTCACTTAATTATCTGAGTAGATGTCTGGGTAGCACACCATCAAGGCCATGAATCTTTTACCCACGAGGCTGCTGGAAGCCCTTTCAGGGGCCAGTGTATCCTGCCAACTCCACCCCTCTGGCCCAGGGAGGTGATGGCACCATCTGAAGGGGAATGAGATCAGGGCCTGGGGACCCAAGTGGGTTACCAGTGGTCACCCCCTTCAAGTACACAGAAACCATCCGGCTGCCTGTACGCACTGAACTTGTTGAAAACCTACAACTTTCCCGGGTTTTGAAGATACAAGTTCTACTTTGCAGAAAGCCGGGTGGCTACTTTGGGGTGTGTCAATCCTTCCCTTTGAGACTCCCAGTGGAAGTGAAGTTGAAACCATCTGGAAATCGGCTCAGAGCGACAAGGCATGCATGTGGAACCAAGAACTTGCCAACACTGAGAAACCTAAGACAGGGCCTAGTCAGAAACAGCAAGTGGCACACATTTCCTTCTCTGCATTAAAACCAACTTCCGACATGAAAAGTAACCTTTATAAAGGAACGAGGAGTGTGGCCGTACTTAACACCATTTTTTATTTTCGTTTTTTTTTTTTTTAATCTCAGACAAGTCATAACATTTTGGTTTTATTTGTTGTAGAGATGAGGTCTCCCAAGTTGCCCAATCTGGTCTCGAACCTGTGAGCTTAGGCAATCCTCTCACCTCAACCTCCCAAAGTGCTGGGATTACAGGCATGAGCCACCATGCCTGGCCTTTGTTTTTTTAAGAGACAGGGTCTTGCTCTGTAGCTCAGGGTGGAGCAGCTCACTGCAGCCTCGAACTCCTGCCTCAAGGGAGCATCCCATCTCAGCCTCCCGTGGAGCTGCTCTCCACCTCCCAGTGGTGCACCACCACGCCCGGTTGCTTAATGCCATTGTTGATCCAGTGACTGTTGCAAGCAGGCAGTTCAAACAACTTGACCAGTCTGGAAACCCCCTGGTCTGCCCAGGTCATCTTCGCAGAAAAGCACGAGCCCCTGTGCTCTGACGAGCTCTCGAGAGCAGTTCAGCCCTGGGAAGCGGAGCCTCTGAGTTACTTGGCGACTCTCCGCAGTTCACTCAGGAGCCAAAGAGCTCCGCTGAGCAGAGCCAAGGAGCCTGCCTGGTGAGTGGCCGCCAGAGGCGTCGGGACGTATGTGAGCAGAGTGCTGATGCCCAAGGCCACCTGTCGTGGAGGAAGGACAGCAGTGAGCGAAGCAGTGCCACGCGCTTGCTCAGCGGAAAGCGAGTGGACGCGGGCGCCAGGTGCACGAGGCATACGTGCCCCAGTGGAACGTGTAAATGTGTGCATGGGCTTCAACTGCACAGGCACGCACGCGTGCAATGGAAGAAATCAGAAGAAAATAGACCTAAAACTCCCCCACCCCATTTCAGTAGTCACCAGTTTCCACACACACTTGACTTTTGTATAAATGTTGACAAATGCAGTTTTGTGCTTTTAGAGCATACACTGTTCTGTCACTTGCTTTGTATAACAATATACAGTATGTCCTAAGATCTTATTTTATTTTCGATTCAGTCTCCCTCTGGCACCAAGGCTGGAGTACAGTGGCACGATCATGGCTCACCACAGCCTCAACCTCCTAGGCTCAGGCAATCCTCCTGCCTCAGCCTCCCTAGTAGCTAGGACATGCCCAGCCAATTTTTAATCAATCTATCCTTCCTATCTGTCTCTCTACCTACCTACCTACCTACCTGTTTTCTATTTTTGAGTCAGGGTCTCACTCTGTCGCCCAGGCTGGAGTACAGTGGCATGCTCGCAGCCACTGCAGCCTCAACCTGCTAGATGGACCCAGGCAGATCGAGCCTCCCGCCTCAACCTCCCAACTAGCTGGGACTACAGGTGCACCACCACACCCAGCTTATTTTTTGACTTCTGTTGCAACAAGGTCTCGTCATATTGCTTGGGTTGGTCTTGAAGTCCTGGGCGCAGGCAATCCTCCTGCCTCGGCCTCCTAAAGTGCTGGAATTACAGGCATAAGCAATCATGCCCAGCCCAAGATCTTTCTATGAACTGCTGTACAGTATCCCACATATAGATGTGCCATCGTTGTTTAACTATTTAGGGTGTTTCCAATTTTATGCTATCACAACTCTGTGATGAAATTCCTGATACAAACCTCTTTCCTGCATTAGACTACCACTAGGGCAAACAGGCCACAGGATTCTAAATTTAACTGTTTTTTTTTTTTTTAGTAGGAATCGCCCTGTGTCACCTGGGCTGGAGTGCAATGGCAGCTCATGGCCACTGCAGCCTCGATCTGCTGGGCTCGGGCTATCCTCCCGCCTCAGCCTTCTAAGTAGCTGCAACTACAGGCAGCGCTACTATGCCCACTTGATTTTTTGATTTATTGTAGAGACAAGGTCTCGCCAAGTTGCCCAGACTGGTCTTGAACTCCTGGGCTCAGGCAGACCTCTCACCTCAGCCTCCCGAAGTGCTGGGAGGATGGGCATGAGCCACCGCACCCAGCTTAAATGTAACATTCTAAAGAATATTGCCAAGTAACCCTCTGCAAAAAGCCACACCAACTCATGCTCTCCTCAAGAACATTTAAAGTACCCATTTCCCGTAGCCTTGCCAATACCTGCCTGTCTCATCCTTTCTCTAATTTAACACGTACAAAATGGTGCCCACTGTGGAAATCTGCCCCTCTCTGGCCCTGAGGCTGAACAGCTTTTCCTATTTACTGGTCACTTATCATTCCTTTTGTGAGAGGTGGTGCTGATATCCTTTGCTTACTTTAAGTTACTAATCTTTCAATCTGTTACAAGTACTCAACATCTTTCCTGCTGGTCTGTCACCTTTCAACCTGGTTCTGGGGACGTCAGCGCAGAAAGAAGTGGCTGATACCTGTGTGTACGCCAAGGCCAGCAGCGTCACTGCTGCCATCCTGGTCCTTCCAGGAAGGGGGATTCTCCGGGACAGGAAGTAGAGCACTGTGATGGCAGTGACGGAGGTAACTCCCTGCAGGGACGACAGACACGCGTGCTGGGCTGCCACTCACCTCCGGGTCTCCCGGAAGCACTGAGCAGCCACCACGTGTGCCACGCGTCACAGCACCACCTGCGATTCCACCCCGTGCGGAATCAGCTCCTCAGCTTCTCCTCAGCTTCTCCTCGTCCTCTCCTGCTTGCCACTCAGTGTCGGTGTCACCAGGGTACCCCAGGGCTCTGTGGGCGTCACTTCCTCCATTGCTCCCTGGCCCTGCCCACCTTCCCGAGTGGGTGTGCGCAGGCGTGCCCTCACAGATCACTGTCTCCTGTCCCCAAGCTCGCCTCGCCTCCAATCCTGTGCTCTTCAAGCAGGGCTGACCCAGCACACGAGGGTCTTGCTTCTCCCAGGCCATGCGTGGGGAGGGTGCTGGTGCTGCCCACTGGTGCCAAGCAGGATGTCAAGTCTCATTCTCGTTCCCACCTTCAGACAAGCCGCCAGGATGGCAGTAAGGTCCCCCCCATGATGGCAGGGAGACAGTTTTTCTATCATGTCTCCACCATTCTGACAATTCTTTTCCCTTTCAGAGCCATCCACAACGACAATTCCAATCTGACTGTAATGATGCCAAATCCCGTGTGGAGGGGGACTGAGCCCGCACAAGGCAGCTCGCCCTATGCCAGCCCCCCCCCGGGCATCTGAGTCCTCAGGGCCCCTCTCAGGACGCACCCCTTTCCTGACACGCCTCGATCCGGGGCCTTCCTCCCGTCTCCAGGGCTGCTGGCTGCGTTTCAGGCATGCCATGGGGTGCTCTGGGCCCGCCCTGTTCCGCCTTCCTGCGACAGCAGAGCTCACTAGCTCTTGTTCCCCTCCACCACTCCCAGCCGCAGCCTCAGGCCTCAATCCCTGCTGCTCCCTGCGTGGAGTGTCACTGTGCTCAGCACCACCCACCTTTCCCTGCTGGTTTAGGGCGCCCAGGCCCAGGGCAGGCCCGCAATATACTCGAATGCTCAGGCAAAATGAAAGGCACAGTGGGAGCGCCTGGCTCTCGGGGCTACGGCCAGCTCTACGTGTGCAGGCAACTGCGGCCTCTGCGCCCGCCCCCCACTCAGCCTCCCCTCCGACTTGACTCTCCAGGTGTGCGCACCACCTCATCTCCGGATTCTGAGGCTGACAATGCCTTGCGAGCTAGGATCCGGGAGTGAGGCAGAAGATGGGGACACCAGATGGAGGACTGGCCTTAGAATTCCTTCCAGAAGCACAGGGAACACAGGTCCCACTCTGCCCTCTCACTGCTGCTGTCAGTGCCTCACGGACACCCCAGAGCCCGCGGGAGGCTCCCAGCGCCCTCAGGCAGGTCACCAGCCACACTTACCAGGACCCGGTGGTCAAACTGCACCATGGTGGGGTTCTCAAACACATTCCTCAGGACAGGGGAGAAAGCAAGGAGGTCCTCTGGGATCCAGGAGTCTCCCATTTTGGGAAAGGAGTTGTAAACAAGCCCAGCATCCAGCCCTGCCACAAAAGCCCCTGGAGGCCAAGGTAAATGGTGTTGGTTGAAACGAGAGGAACAAAGGACCAACTGCTAGTTCTGACACAGAAAAACCTGATTATCCCCGAGTCAGATAGAAGAAACAGCCAGGCAGAACAGGCCCACACCAGGGGTTCTCACACTGGAATTCACATCTTGGTCACCACGGAGCTCAGAACCTCTGCATCCTCACCTACCGCCAGCCAGGACTCAGCCCCCACCCCCAGAAGTGGACTAGAAGCTCTGTGGGCGGCGTCAGAGCTTGGAAGACTCCCCTGGGTGACTCTGACGCCCTCCTCAGCTCACAGAGCCCTGCGATCTGTTTGGGAAATGCTCTCCCAGACGCCCGCAGGATGCTGGCCTCCACAGCTCTCCCCCACCTATACCTCACCAGGCCCCCCTTGAAGACCCTCCATGAAGCGGACCCACCCACCGGGCACCTTGTCCTGCTTCAGTCTCCTTCCCAGCCCGAGTGCCACCTGACGCATCATGTTTCCACCGTGTATTATCTGTCTTCCCTAAGTGCTCAATAAATGTTTGCTAATGAACAGAAATGAGAAAAAGCCCCAAACTTACCAACTAAGTCCTGATTAGCAAATAAAGCAGGTGTCCATGAATTGATGGATGCCTGATCCATTCATTATGATCCAAGAAGATTCAAAAAAGTTTGGGTCACATTCCTTATTTTTGCAAATATCACTTATGAAGTCAAAATTCATGCTCTTATACCAAAAATAAAAGGGAATGGCCGAATGTATTACTGGTTTTAACCAACGCTATTTCTGATCCAGAGCAGTGCCATCCGCTAGAACTTTCTATGAGCATGGGCGTGTTCTATGTCTGAGCCATCCAATACAACAGGCCGCTAGCCACAGAAGCATCTGAAATGCGGCTGGCATGACGAATAGCTGAATTTTAACTTTTATTTATTCTGAACTAATTAAGTTAAATAACCACACGAGGCCACGTATTCCTCTGTGGATATTGCAATTCCACAACGAGCGTGGCGAGGTGGAGGCGTGAACTGAAGAATGAAAAAACCCATGTTGGTCTCTCCACGCTAATGAACCCCGCCTCTGGCCACCTTGGAGGGCAGGTCTTTGGCCCATCCTGGTGTGATGCGGCACTAACGGCCTATGCCACGTGCCAGCTGCCATTCTAGGCACTCCACACACGCTACTCGTGCCACTGCCACCATCTCCATCTCACAATGAGGTCTTGTAGGCCCAGACACATTCCGCAGCTGGCCATGGTCATGGCGTTCACAGGTGGTGAAGCCAGGACTGAAGCAAGCAGTGGGGATCTGGGCAGATGCTCGGTGTTTTTGGTCAACCGACAGTAAAGAGGGAGAATCGGAAGGGAAAACGGAACAGAGAACGGGGTGAGCGTGGCGGATCTGAGAGAAACAGGAGTGAAGGGAAGTATGGAGACGGAGGAGGAGGGGTGAACATCGGGCACGAGTGCCCGCCATCCCTGACGGGGGGCGTCTACCTGAGAGCGCGGTGAGGAACACAAGCCCTGCTGCTCCATGCGCAAAGCGTCTCAGCCTCAGAAGCTGGCGGGTCTCAGGCAGCTACGTGAGAAAAGAAATCATTCCGATAAACCGTGCTGTTTCTGTAAACTGGACTATGAGAGACGTCAAAGATCTCCGAGGCCAAGGCCAAGGAACAACTGAAGACCAGATCTCCTCTGACCCGCAGACGAGGTTAAGTCTTCCCGCAGCTACTGTTCCAACATGTGCCGTATCTTATGGTGATAATACACGTCCCCGATGTCTTCCCTGTTCTCCTGTGAGTTGGATGAAGGCAGGGGCTGCCATGTGTCGTGCTGCAGCAATCTCAGCCTCGTTGTGACTGGCACGTAGGTGCTCATTACATACCTGTTTAACAACTAAATGACTTACACCATTCGGGGAAAAAGGCTTTCTGGTGGCTGAAATGATGTGGCTCTAGATACAGGACTAGATCTTCGCGCTGTGTGTGCTCATGCTCCGCAAATATCGTCATCATCAAAACTCACAAAACGCTTGGAGTGGAGATTGCTGCATTTAGTGTTTCTGGTAAAGTCAAGTCTGTTTTTACTACAGCCAACTTCTGATACTAATCAGTGAGTCATCAGACATTTATTTGGAACTCTACAAGCAGGTGACCACAAAGATACAAAGGAGTTAAGTCAGAACGCTGCCCTTCAGTGGTTCGCAATCCAGGCTATGCAGGTAGGTGTCCCTAGTAGCATACCATGGGACAGTGGACCAGCGCTGTCCAATATAACCTTCTGTGATGATGGAAATGTGCCATCACCTGTGCCTCCTGAGAGCTTAAGATATGGCTAGTGTGACTGAAAATTAAGTAAAAAATAAATTGCATTTAAATAAAAAGTTTAAGTATTTAAGTTTCATCTAAATAAAGTTAATTTTATTTCATTCACTAAAATTTAATAGCTATACATAGCTAGAAGTCAGTGTTGGACAGCGTGGCACTACACAGCTCATTGACTAGCACCCCAAATCCTTTTTGCAATTAGGTGGAATGGAAATAAAAAACAATTAATTAGGCCGGGTGCAATGGCTCACACCTGTAAACCCAACACCTTGGGAGTCAGAGGCAAAAGGGTTGCCTGAGCCCAGGAGTTCGAGACCAGCCTGGGCAACTTGGCAAGACCTCGTCTCTAAACAAACAAAACAAACAAACAAACAAACAAACAAACGTCAGGTGTGGTGGTATATGCCTGTAGTTCTGCTACCTGGAAGGCTGAGGTGGAAGGATCACCTGAGCCCAGGAGGTTGAGGCTGCGGTAGCCATCAGCATGTAGCTGCACTCCAGCCTGGGCGATAGAGTGAGACTCCGACGCAAAAAAACCCAAACCAAAACACGATTGAAAGGAAGCATCAGCAACCTTTAAGAGTAGAACTCGAGGAGAGAGAGTGGTGTATGTATAAGTGGGGGTAGATGTGTGGGTGTGTGTGTGTCAGGTTGGTGGCAAGGTGAGAACTGAAAGGAAAGAACGCGGTCTATCAGGAGTGGAAAGGAGGCCTGCCTTCAAGGTCAGGAGAACAGGAATTGGGCACCGTGGACCGTCTGCCGGACCAACATTCAATTCCATCTGGCTTCTCTGCAGGAACGGCTGCCAAGGCAACGCCTCCAGTCCTCAAGGGGCACAGCCACCAGCACCAAGCACCCATCGGGTGAGTCCACTTGAGAGTCCTCCTGGCACCTCCAACCTCTCTCCAGGAATGGCTTACGCAAGTCAGCCCATGACCTCAATCCCTAACAGAAGGCTCACTTTTTTTAAACACTAGGGAAAAGGTATCCTATAGGGGCGAGAAAAAAAGCCTCGAGAAAAGAGTCATGCCTTGCTTTTAATAAAGCATAAAATGTAAAAACTGGTATTTTCCTTGTATTGGCATTCAAGAAAAACACGTTTAGACAAAATCCCTGAGGCTGAGCACACCTTTAGACGTGAGGGCAGGCAAGCCTCACCCCAGGAGGGCAGGAGCAGCCCTGTCCTGTCCAGCGCCTTGCAATCCCGCCTTCTGCGAGTCAGAGGGAAGTGGCTGCTGGTGCACCTTCCGGCCCTTCTCCCTAAGTCAGCGTTTCACCTTGACAAAATATCCCGCTTCCACAAACCCGGCAACTCCGCTCCTGGATGCAGACCCAGAGAGCGGGAAGCAGGGCCCTGCGGGGACTCCCCGCCCTTACCCTGTGCCGAGGGAGCAGCAGCGAGAGCGAGGTCCACAGGCTGGCGCAGTAGAGCACGAGGGCAGATCCCAGGTGGGCAGCCAGGCGGTACTGACTGACCCGGGGGATGTCGTGGGAGTCGGGCTTCTCCTCCAGGCCACTCTTCACCATGTACCATCCCAGCAGGCCCTGAAACCCCGCAGAGAAGCACGTGAAACCCGGGGGAAGGGCGTCCCAGCCACTGAGAAAGCAAGTACCAGCACGCCCCGCCTGCCCCCTTTTCCATTCCCTCCCGCATACCCGGGCCCCAGATCGGACCGCCACCGCCACCGTTCTACATGTGTCACCATGAATACTTAACCGCTATTCAGAGTAACGTTTCATTGACAAAAATCCAAATACAGAAAAGTGCACAAGAGCATATTTGCATGCAAAATCTTGCAAATACCTGATATAATTTAATGTGAAATAAACCTGTGAAATATGAGAACAAAAAGAAGGTTGATTCTATGAAAAACAGATTGAATTCTTTGGAAAAATGTAATAAAGTAACTGCTTAAAAACAATTCCTGTCAAGTTTGGGAATAAGACGATTATAAAAGTTTTTTGGGGAAGTCATCAAAGTCTGTAAGGTTCTGCAAGCAGACTCCTTTGCAAATATCTAAGTCCCCACTCTTCTTTAAGGAAAATAATAGTTTATGTTCGAAGAGGTACTCAGAGGACAGTTGAACTCCAATCTGAGGATCACAGTCAAAGAAAAGGACTTTGCCTTGATTTTTAAAAGAGTATGCAATGAAAGTACAAGTTGAATTTAAAAGATTATATGTGTATCATACTCTATGATTCTCTGCTTTAACTGGCTTTTTTTTTAAATTGGGGTCTCACTCTGGTTGCCCAGGCTGGAGTGCAGTGGTACGATTATGGCTCACCACAGCCTCAACCTTCTGGGCTCAGGAGATCCTTCTGCATCAGCCTCCTGAGTAGCTGGGACTACAGATGCATGCCACCATGCTCATCTAGCTTTTGTTGTAGAGACAAGGTCTCACTATATCGCCCAGGCCGGTCTCGGATTCCTGGGCTCAAGTGATCCTCTGGCCTCGGCCTCCCAAAGTGTTGGGATTCCAGGCATGAGCCACTGCGCCCAGCCTAACTGGCTTTTTTCAGTGAACCAAAAAACTGTCAATTCCAGTCATATCAGAAAAGATACAACCCTTTCATCCCCACTCCCCCAACCCAGTAGAATCAGGTCAAAGAGCTGGGATTCTGCCACTTCTAAATACACACTCTTCAGGAAATCTTTCTGGACATTTCTTTGTCCTAGAGATGACCCTGGATATCCTAATGTTACTGCCCAAGACAATGAAAGATGAAGCCACATCGAGGGGACTCACCAGCCCCCACCTTCCTCCTCCTGCAGCCCCATCTGACATCTTTCATCTTTGCCTCCTTAGGAGACTGTTTTTAGTGTTTGCTTTTTTTTTTTTGAGTTGGAGTCTCACTCTGTTGCCCAGACTGGGGTGCAGTGGCGCGCTCCTGGTCACCGCAGCCTCAACTTGCTGGGCTCTGGCGATCTTTCCGCCTCAGCCTTACAAATAGCCAGAACTACAAGCACATGCTACCACGCCCAGCTAATTTTTGATTTATTGTAGAGATGAGGTCTCACCAAGTTGCCCAGGCTGGTCTTGAACCCGTGGGCTCAGGTAATCCATTCGTCTTGGCCTCCCAAAGTGCTAGGATGACAGGCTGAGCCACCAAGCCCAGCCTAGTATTTGCGTTTATCCTTCTAAAATATTAACTTTTGACTGCAGTAGGACTTTTCATGAGGGAAGATAGAGTAACCTGAGTTTTGTTGCACCTACCTTTCCCTGGTTATTGTTACATGTTTATCAGCCTCTCCTTAACCTCTTCTAATTAGCTAATTTTCTTAACACTCTGATGAATCAGCCAATTAGCTTACCCCATTCCAGTTTTTGATGCTGTTTCTTTGATACTTGATACCATTCCTCAGGACTTCTATAGCTTGACCTAAATCCCCTTCGTGTCGTCTCTCTGAATTCCTTTTCTCGGCTCTGTTTCACCCAACTTCTTGACTGTGGGAGTCGTTCCTTGAGAAGAGTTCAACTTGCGTGACTTTAATCGCCACTTGCACCTGATTATCTCTCAGTTACCCCTGTACTCTAAGACTCTCTATCCCATGAAATGCTTCTTGTGGAATTCTCCTTTGCTTCAGTGGCTACTCTAGCAGAGACCCCCTGTTCCCACAGCAGACCAGTTAGAAAAAGGGAAGAGACGAGAACCCAGAACAGCCACAATGGGAAGAAATTCTACTTACTGTGGCACGTGAAAATATACTGCAGCACGCCTACTGATTCCAGGCACTCAGCTGAGCACTTCATCCACATCATCTCACTTAACATTCCCACAACCCTAAAGGGCAGTCGCTAGCATCATCCCCATTTGCAGGTCAGGAGGTCACAGCTTACGGAGGGTAGACGGTCAGCCCTACATGGCAGAGCTGGTCCAGGCCTGCGGCACAACACGTGCTCTTCCTCTCTGTTATAGCACCTTGGAGACCACATCCTTAAAAACATCACCAGGAGGGTCCCAGGAGCACCTCGGCCTCCCAGCCCCGAACAAACCTCACCTGGAAGCAGACTAAGCCACAGAGGCCAAGAACACGCCCCTTCATGCCACGGCGGAGCCAGCCCTTTCTCCAGAAGTAGGCAGCAGGCAGGATGTACGCGAGGCCTACCAGGCGACCCCACATTCGGTGCGAGTACTCCATGTACCAGATGAACTTGAATTCCGCCAGCGTCATATCGTGATTCAAGCTAGGTGGAATGGGAAGTCGAAGAAGAAGAAACATTGTGTGAGTTTTATTTTCCTGTGGAATGCGGACATACTCTCAGTCTGGCAGCTTGGCAGTTCCTCAGCAGCGACTGAAGGATGACCAGATTTGGATGCTAAGGACAGGTACTTGCGAAATATAGCTGAGCCAGAGATCAGGAAATAAAGGGATCCGACCACACTGGAGGGCTGAAACAAGCAGAAGACTGTACAGCCCTGCAGGGAGGGTGATCTGATTTCCCCCAGTACTTACATTTTAAATTCTGGAAACTGCTGGTATCTGTGGAATTCTGCCTCCCATTCCTCTTGGCTTGTGGGTGGCTTCATCTCCTTTATTAAATGCCAGTCTACCATGGAGAGGCCGGACTCTGTCAACCTGAGGGTAGGAAAGGAATTGTGGGATGTGTGAGTGATGCAGGATCACTCCCGAGGGCTTACAGCAGCACACAGATCTGAACCCAACCCTGCTACAGTGAACACCCGGCTGCACTGCTTCCTCTGGGGACACACTTCTCTCTTACTGCCTAGAATTCTGTCAGCAACAGCTGCTGTCAGGTTCGAGTTCCTTTACCTATCTTTCGCCAATCCTTTCATTCAACTCTGTCCACCTCTTCCTTCCACTAGCATTCCCTGACAGGTGAAACCACCCCTCGACCAAAGAAACGTGTCCTGAATGCAGAACCGACATTCTTGACAGGAAAGAGATGTGCTACAGGCATACAGGTTTAGGTTCTTGCACAAATTTAAAGACAGTAAAGCTCAAGCTTGTTGCAGCTGCCCATACCAGCCTATATAACACAAGGTATTTTGAAAAAAGGATGGGGAATGTGAAGAGGACTTGAGGAAGGCACGCTCTACGAAAACGCGAGGTCTTTTCACTAAGAGGAGATGGGGTTCTAAAGCAAAAGGTGGATCTTAGGCCTCAGGCAGAAATATTCACAATGAGCCTGGAAGGTCTTGTCATACCAGGAAGCAATCTAAGGTAGCAAGGACCTGCCAAAAGCCACCAGACCCAACGCCAAGGGATTCCCACCAACTAAAAGATGGCATGATTTGAGGAAATCATCACCACTACCATACAGTGGACTGAAATGCATCAAATGTGTTTAAACCTGTGAGTTCATAGCCACACTTAACTCAAGCACTTTGTTACTGCTGGAGGATCTTGGGAACAAACTTACTATTTTTAAAGCTGGCAAATAAAAGGAAAGACAATGCAAGTATTGCTCTTGTCTTTCCTACACAAACTATACCTTGGGATAACCAAATTGTTGAGGAAGGCAAGTTTTTTTTTTTTTTTTTTGAGTTGGAGTCTCACTCTGTCGCCCAGACTGGAGTGCAGTGGCCGCTCCCAG
>NW_007258866.1:433846-437692 GCF_000164805.1 Carlito syrichta | reverse complement strand
CCCAGCCACTGCAGCCTCGACCTGCGGGGCTCTGGCGATCCTCCCGCCTCAGCCTTCCGAGTAGCTGGAACTACAGGCGTGCGTTACCACGCCTGGCTAAGTTTTTTATTTATTGTAGAGATGAGGTCTCGCCAAGTTGCCCAGATGGGTCTCGAGCCTGCAGGCTAAGGCAGTCTGCTCACCTCAGCCTCCCAAAGCGCAGGATTACAGACTGAGCCACCAAGCCCGGCTGGGCAAGTTTTTCTTTACAGTTGAGCTAATAAAATACTACAATTCTGGTCGGGCACTGTGGCTCACACCTGTAATCCCAGAACTTTGGGAGGCTGAAATGGGAGGACTGCCTGAGCCCTGGAGTTCAAGACCAGCCTACAATCCCATCTCTACAAAAAATACAAAAATTAGCAGGTTGAGGTGGTGCACGCGTGTAGTTCCAGCTACTCAGGAGGAGGCTGAGGCAGAAGGAGTGCCTGAGCCCAGGAATCTAGGCTGTGGTGAACCATGATCGTGCCATTGCACTCCAGCTAAGCAACAGAGTGTGACCGTGACTTAAAAAAAAAATTAAAATTTTGCAACTCTAATGAAACAATGCACCTAGGTAATGGTAATCAACTGTTGTTGACATCTCTAATAGACAACAGTAATTCATGAAAGTTCTAAACACCCATTGAAATATTCTGCCACCCTGCCCTCAATCTGAATCTGATCAAGCAACTCCTGTTTGTAGGAAATACAGGGAACAGAGGGACATGTTAAACATCAGCACAGTATGCAGTCTGCAAATCCAGACTGTGGCAACCACAGGACAAAGGACTTGAGTTTCTTCAATCACAAAACAAGGAGGAAGGAAAGAGAGTCCGCATCTCTGTCTCTTTGTAGATTTAACCCTTTGCATCAGAGACATCTCACAGATCCCCTATCAGCAACTTGACCACTTTACATAACAGTGAAAAGCAAATTACTTCATATGAAATAGTATAGCGTTGAAACTAATTATTTTATTGTAATGTTATGTCACTTACAATGGACTTTTAGACACTGAGAAACTTATCTATGACCAAAAAAATCAAAACGTTGTACCTTGTATTTTTCTAATGTGGTAACATGTGAAACAGTCACCAACATGCATTGCAGGTTCATTGGTACATGTGTGCGATAGTAATTTGTTTGACATCTTCCACCTGGTGTTTTTCTATTTGATCAGAGTCTCGTTTTCTTCCTTCCACAGTAATAAGTAATTTATTGTCCAATTTGTTGCTCAAAGATGTGAAAGGACACACTCAAGATTCCTGAAAACCACTTCTCAACCGATCGATCTTTATCTCAAGTACATATTCCATTTCTTTATTTGCTTTTTCATGCAATTTGAATGAAAAATGTGAAGGACACAAACAATTTTGAAAATTCTGTGCTTGCATAAGTTTGTCCTGTATAATCTCTAGCAACCTCTTATGTCCCTTGAAAAGGGGTATCCGAGTGGTTTGCTACATTTACCATGTCCCCTCAGAGGGGATATCTGAGTACAAAAGGTTAAAGTAACCTAAGAAACGTATGAACCAACTGTGATGTGTGGAACTTATTTGGGTTTAATTCAAACAAACTTTCAAAAAAATTTTTGAGATTGGAGAGAAAAACTGTACACAAACAATGCACAGCTACCAGTTGAGGTCAAATCAGTCTTTCTGAAAGGCTCCTACCAATAAAATAGCGAACTGCTCTGTGGCAGGGCAAGCCATCTGCACGTTCCCTCTTTGCAGCCTCAGTTTCTCCATGTGTAAAGCCTGACTAGGTGTGGTCCCTAAGAGCCCTTTCCCCTCAGCCACCCTGTGCTTCCACTTCCACCCCGAATCCCTACTCACCATCAGCAAATTACTCACCTGGTTACTCCACCAAGGATAACTGCTCCAGCCACTGCTCCACTGCAGACCAGGAGCCATCGGCCCACCACCCGCTCAGCAGCCCTTGAGGGAAGGGACACTGCGGCCCTTCCAGATTGCACAGTGACGTCAGAGATGGTGCTGTACTGCCCTGACCTCAAAGGGCGCCTGACGCTATAGCTGCAACCACACTAAGGATCAAGACAGGATCCATTACCACGGGAAAAACAGAGAGGGCCTGCTACGCAAACTCAGCTGCATTCTGACTGGGGGCGGGTCCCAGCTTGGCTGCCTCTGCCCTGCCAATCCATCACCTCCTCTCTCCACCACCGCATTCACCTCCCAGCTGGTTTTCCTGCCTCGAGTCTCACCTCACTCCAGTCCACCCCCCACGCTCCGTGCATCTCTGATCTCTGCACACCTCCTCCAGGCTTTCCTAAACACATACAGGAATTTTCTTTCTCCTCTGGGTCTTCCAACATGACTCCTCTCTGGCTGGGACACTCACTCCCTGTCCCTAATACCCATGGCAGATCTCAGCTTAGATGTCACCTCCTCTGGGAAGGGTTCCTAGGCTCTTCAAGGTCTGCAACAGGCATCCCACAGCACACCGTACATGCCCTATGACAGCCCTTAATACACAGTAACGTACAGTCAAGCGTCACCTAATGACAGGGACACGTGTTATGAGAAATGCTTTGTCAGGCCATCCCATCATTGTGCCATCACAGCATTACTGTATACAATCCTGGATGGCCTGGCCTGTTACTCTTGGCTACAAACTTGCATAGCATGTGGCTGTATTGAGTACTGCAGGCAATGGTACCACAGTGGTTCACATGTGTGTATCTAAACACTGAAAGGCATAGTAAAAAGATTTCGAGGCCAGGCTCAGCCTGCAATCCCAGCACTTTGGGAGGCTGAGGCGAGTGGACTGCCTGAGCCTGTGGGTTTGAGACCAGCACGGGCAACTTGGCGAGACCTTGTCTCTACAATAAATAAAAAATTAGCCAGGGGTGGGAGTGCACAGCTGTAGTTCCAGCTCCTTGGAAGGCTGAGGCAGAAGGATCGCCAGAGCCCAACCAGTTAGACGCTGGGGCATCCGTGAGCGTGCCACGGCGTTCCAGCCTGGGCAACAGAGTGAGACTCCAAGTCAGAAAAAAAAAAAAAATTTAAAAATGGTACAACTGGGTGGGGTAACTCCACTGTAACCTTACAGGATCACCGGTGTCGTATATGTGGTCTGTGCTTGACCAAAATGTGGTGAAGCACGGGTTCACCTGTCCACCCCACTAAACAAGAGCTCGGGCAGGGCAGGGCCTGGGCAGTCTGGCTCTTTCCCTCCTGCTACCTCTGTCTCCAACACTATTCCCTTATCTAACAAGACCTCAATAAAGACTTAACAAATGAATTAACAAATGAACTGAGACTTCCAAGGAGTAGGAGTCTTGGCGTACTCATCCTTTTCCAGTTCCTAATCCAGAATAATCGCTCAATCGTTTATTAATTGCGCAAAGACATGCTTATTCTGACTCCACTTGAAGCCTCCATTTCCCTCTCTGTGGAAGGGGTTACAGTTCCTGAGTACTTAGCGCTTCTCCGCAAAAGCCAACCACACGAGTAGAAATGACTTGCACCGTGTGTTAAAGGCTCGACGCGTATTTACAGAGTAGGTACTGTTATCCCCGTTTCACAGGTAAGGAAATCGAGGCACAGAAAATTTCAGGACCTCGGCCCGGGCCGGACAGCTGGTAAGCGGTGGGTCAGGATCCAGCCCGGAGCTGAGGGCGGAGGAGGGGCGTCGCGAGCCGGGAGGGCCACCATCCTCGCCCTCCGGGACCTTCGCCCCATCCCGCCTCCGCGACTCGGGGTGCGCGGCGGCGCGGTACCTGTGCTCTGGGCGCCGCCCTAGGAGCCAGGAGCCGGAGGCACGGGCTCCCCATCAGGGCCCTCAAGGGCGGGAGGAGGCACC
>NW_007258866.1:409360-432983 GCF_000164805.1 Carlito syrichta | reverse complement strand
GGGATCTTCTCCGTGGGTCGTCGTGGCGGTGGAGGCGGGGGTCCCGCGGGGTCTCGAACTCCTGGCCTCGTGCCCTCCTCCCGCCTCGACCTCCCCCACAGCGCCAGGGCGACAGGCGTGAGCCCCCGCGCCCGGCCACATCGGGTCTTTGTGGGAGTTGTATCTGTCGATTTTGACCGTATCGGAAATTAAAACAGGTCTTTGCTGGTTGGTTAATTCGGAAACGACCGCAGTAAACAAACCCCTTGCATGTTAACATAATGTGATGAAAAGCAAAATCTTCCCAAACAGAAGCGCTAAGGAGTGGCTGTAGTTTATGTTTTTGCCAGTCTCCTTACTATCTGCATAAATTATAAGAGGTAGAAAGTAATTTGTGTTTTTTGTTTTTTTGGTTTTGGGGTTTGTGTGTGTGTG
Organism: Carlito syrichta; assembly: GCF_000164805.1. Taxonomy (NCBI): domain Eukaryota; kingdom Metazoa; phylum Chordata; class Mammalia; order Primates; family Tarsiidae; genus Carlito; species Carlito syrichta. The sequence goes on along the minus strand of NW_007258866.1, from coordinate 432,569 downwards.
TGTGTGTGTCGGGGTCTCACTCTGTCGCCCTTGGAGTGCAGTGGCACGCTCATGGCCACCGCAGCCGCAACCTGCTGGGCTCAGCCTTCCAGGTGGCTGGAACCACAGGCACGTGGCACCACGTCCGGCTACTTTTTTCTTTTCTTTTCTTGTCTTGTCTTTTTTGTTTTTAATTGTAGAGATGAGGTTTTGGCAAGTTGCCCAGGCTGGTCTTGAACCCCTGGACTCAGGCAGTCCTCTCGCCTCCGCCTCCCAAAGTACTGGAATGACCTGTGTGAGCCGCTGCACCTGACCATCCGTAATGTGTGTTTTAAAGAGGAACATCTGACTCATAAAGAGTTACATGAGTTCAGAGAGGAAAGTACAATTTCCTACCCTGGGAGAGAGGATAAGCCATGGAAATATGATTTGACTGAGCCTTGAGAAATTGGAGCTTTTCCAGAGAGGCTGCAAGGACACTGGGTGAAGGTGGCGGCATTGGGGAGCTAGGGGTGGGACCTGGAGAGATCTGGAGGCACAGGAGGAAGTAGCGTGAAGTATGTGACTAATACCTGATACCCTGAATTCTTGGCCCTGTGCATGTCACATGAATTACCTCCTTCAGTCCTCACTTTTATGAGGTGGGCACTTAAACCTACCCTGTTTTATGTAACTTCTCTAGGATCACAGCATGATGTAATGTCTGTCTGCTTCTAAACACATTCCACTGGGCACGGTGGCTCATGCCTGATATCTCAGGACTTTGGGAGGCCGAGGCAGGAGGATTGCCTGAGCCCAGGGGTTTAAGACCAGGCTGGGCAACTTGTCGAGACCTCATCTCTACAATAAAAGCATTAGCAGGGCATGGTGGTGCAGGCCTGTAGTTCCAGTGACTTGGGAGGCTGAGGTGCAAGGATCATCTGAGCCCCACAAGTCGAGGCTGCTGTGGCTGTGAGCTTGCCACTGCACTCCAGCCTGGGCGACAGTGAGACTCCAACTCAAAAAAGTCCCCCCAAACCCATATATTCCTTATAAAGAATTTTAAGCCTTCTGACTCGACGTAGTGGCTCACACCTGTAGTCCCAGTAATTTGGGAATCTGAGATGGGAGCATCGCTTGAGTCCAGGAGTTTGAGACCAGCCTGGGCAATATACAAACAACGTACAACATACCTTGTCTACAAAAAATCAAAAAAATTAGCTGGGTATGATGGCGCATGCCTATAGTCCCAGCTACTTGGGAGTCTGAGGTGGAAGAATTAACTGAGTCCAGGAGGTCGAGGCTGTGTGAGCCATAATCATGCTCTGGAAACAGGGTGAGACTCATACTCAAAAAAGAAGTTTAGCATTCTGCGGTCTCTGAGAAGCACTGTAAGAATCTGAGCTGTGATGAGATGGTGAGATCTGTGTTAGGAAGGTACTTTGACATTCAGTGTATATTTGCTTCCATGTAATTTCTTACCTAGTCCAGGGGCATCGGTTCAATAATTAATGTGATATTGTATTGCATTTATGGGCCCTGGTGGACTTACCTGTTTATCTGTCATTGGACATTTAGATTTTGGCAGCACAGGGTGAGATAATCTGCAGGGAGTTGGTCTGATGGACGGTACCCTTACGCGCCGTTCTAACTGTGTTTCAGGAGCAGCAAATGGCTTTCTCATGGAAGTATGTGTTGATTCGGTGGAGTCAGCCGTGAATGCAGAAAGAGGAGGTAAGAAAGCAAAGCAAGACATCTGCTGCCCTTGTAAGTCTGAAAGTGCATTCTGTGAACTGACCTCGGAAGCCCTTGTGGTGTTTCAAAACGACCAACTAGAAAACCTGCTGGAAAATGACCATCGAGTCCCTCCCCTCCCTAGTAGGTCACATTTTGAGTCAAGTTCACTCACTCACTGCATTTTTTATTGAACACAGCAAAAATGTAACTTTTTTAAACTGTTGATTTAAAGATGACTTTGATCATCAGGACTTTTATCATCATCTTTTTTCTTTTGAACATTATCTATTTTTACTTCAAGGTTCCCTTGTTTCTTGAACTCGTTTTAACAGGAAGCACAGACATCACCATCCTCTTAGGATCAGAAAATGTTTTAATTTTTTTATTATGGAAAATACTTGGCTGGGCTTGGTGGCTCATCCTGTAATCCTGCGCTTTGGGAGGCCGAGGTGAGTGAATTGGCTAGCCCGAGGGTTCGAGACCCAGGGCAACTTGACGAGATCTCATCTCTACAATAAATTAAAAAAAAATTAGCTAGGCATGGTAGTGCGCACCTGTAGTTCCAGCTACTTGGAAGGCTGAGGCGGAAGGATTGCCAGAGCCCAGCAGGTCAAGGCTGCGGTGGCCGGGAGCAGCCACTGCACTCCAGTCTGAGTGACAGAGTGAGGCTCCAACTCAAAAACAAAAGAAAACATCAAACATAGCCAACAGCAGAGAGAATCGTAGGAGGATCCCCACGTACCCATCACTCAGCCTCAGCCGTTTTCAGCACGCGGTCATTCTTCATTAGTATCGTGTCAGCAAGCCTTTTCTGTGAAGAGCCACAGAGAGTGTGTTTTCAGCTTTGTTGGACACATTTGTTCTCTGTCATTTACTTTTCTTTGTTTTTTTAGAACAATCCTTTGAAAAATGTAAAGCTCTTATTCATTTGGCAGTAGAAGAAAATGAAGTACTGATATGCTACAGTGTGGGTTGATCTTGAAACATTGCTGAGTGAAAGAAACCCTGCTCAGAATAGCCCCTATTATACAATTCCATGTATGTGAAATGCCCCAAACAGGCAAGTTTATGGAGACAGGAAGTGGATGTGTGGTTGCCAAGGGACAGGTGACTGCTGAGCGGGGGCAGCTGTATTTTGGGTGATGAAGATGTTCTCAGGGTGATTGTGGTGGTGGTTTGCGCAGCAGGTACTGACAGTACTGAATTGCACACTTCAAAGGTGAATGGAGTGGCCTGTGAATTATACGTCAGTAAAGCTGCTGTTTTTAAAAAACATTCAAAGTTTCAGTTCATAACAAAACAAGTGACCACCTGTGGCCTGTAGGGCATAATTTGCTGACTTCAGACCTCTATTACCACCTTCCTCTCCCAAGGCCAGATTAAGCAGATTCCAGGCGTGTCATTTCATTCCCAAATGTTTCCGTGTGTGTCTCTAAAAGATAAGGACTCTTTGTGTTGTTTTAGTTCTTTATTGTTCAAAGGCCTAATGTGCATACGTAAACACATGAAATCTGGCTGGGCACAGTGGCTCATGCCTGTAATTCCTGCGCTTTGGGTTGCCAAGGCAAGAAGGAATCACTTGCGGCCAGGAGATTGAGACCAGTCTGGGTAACATAGCAAGACCCCATCTCTACAAAATGGTGATGTGTGCCTGTAACTCCAGCTGCTCGGAAGAGTGAGGCAGGAGGATCACTTGAGCCCGGGAGATGGAGGATGCGTAAGCCATGGTCACGTCTGTGAATGGCCTCTGCATTCCAGCTTGGGTGACAGAGCAACACCATGTCTCTAGAAAAAAAAATTCATAAGTAATGTGGAAGTTATTAATGTATATTGTTTAAGATAAAGTCCCTTTAACAAAAATAACCACAATATCACTGACCCACCTTTAAAACAATTATTTCTTGATGTCATTGAATATCCAGTCAGTTTTCAGATTTCTCCCGTACAGGGTTTTGTGTGTGTGTGTTGTCGTCGTTGTTCTTTTGTTTTAGTTTGTTTATTTGTTTGTTTTTAGTTTCTTGAATGAGGAGCAAACATTTCATTTGTTTGATATGTCTCTTAAGTCTCTTCAAATCTGTATACTTCATGTTTTTTCTGTTTTTAAACATTTTTTGAGTTGAGGTCTGTTGCACAGGCAGGAGTGCAGTGGCATGCTCACAGCCACCACATACTCAACCTGCTGGGCTTAGACGATCCTTCCACCTCTGCCGTGTAAGTAGTTAGAACTACAGGCATGTGCCACCATGCCCGGCTAATTATTTTTTTAAATTTATCATAGAGACAAAGTCTCACCAGATTTCCCAGGCTGGTCTCAAACCCATGGGCTCAGCTAATCCTCTTGCCTCTGTCTCCCAAAGTGCTGAAATTACAGGCATAAGCCACCATGCCCAGCTAAAAATATTACACTAGTGTTATAGTTTGATTTCTCTCAGACAATTTCTAAGACTCTTTGTTTTGTATTTGGAAAAAAATGTAAACAAAAGAGCTTATTTTTTAAAAGTCTGGCCAGGCACAGTGGCTCACACCTGTAATCCTAGCACTTTGGAAAGTCAAGGCAATAGGATTGCTTGAGTCCGGGAGTTCAACACCAGTCTGAATAACTTAGAGAGACCTCACCTCTATTATGTAAAATAAAAATATTTATTAAAAAGTAAAAATAAAATGTATTGAGCAATGTTTTTATTTTTTTTACAGGAGCTGGTCGGATTGAATTATGTTCTGGTTTATTGGAGGGAGGAACCACACCCAGCATGGGTAAGTGTCCATTTTCACAGATTTTATAATAGGAGTTTATAAAATCTGGAAGCAATGATGATCCGTTTCATTGGGGTCCTTTACTAATGTCATGTTAACTGTGTTATGGGTAGTGTATCAGAAGTGTTTATGGTTGTAAATAACAAAATCAAACATTTGATCAAGCATGTTCCCTTTTCACATCAAAAAGTTGGACAGTAGCAGTAAATACTTGTCCAGTAGGTGTGCAGTGACGTCGCGGATCAGGCTTTTTAAAGTCTTTCCAAATTGGCATCCTCGGTATATTGAAATCCTTTCCTGGTCTTTGTACTGTTGTTGTCACACATTTTACTTCTAATGTGTCAGTAATTGTTTTTGTTTAAAGAGTCACTTATCTCTTAAGGAGATTTAAATAACAAGAAATACTCATGATTTAAGTAATAAGAAGACAGTATTTACCCACGGACGATGGCCATTTCTGTCCGTTCCTTTGTATAGGTTGGCATTTGTATCTGATTTTATTTTTGCTCTGCCTGAAGTATTTCTGTTAACATATTTTGTTTAAAAAATATGCTGGTGATACATTTTCTTCAGCATTTGTATATCTAGAAGTATCTTTCTTCTTTATTTTTGTAAGTATTTTTGCTGGGTATAGAATTCTACGTTGACAGGTTTTTTTTCTTTCTGTTCTTGGAACAGGTTTTTCCACTGTCTTCTTGCTTGTGTTGTTTCTGACAAGGAATCTGCTGTCACCTGTTCTCTATGTGATATGTCTCTTCTCTGGCTGCTCTTAAGTTTATGTTTTGTTTTTTGCTTTATTCCTGATTAGGAGCAATTTGATTATGACGTACCTGAGTGTAGTTTTCTTCATGTTTCTTGAACCTGTGCATCTATACTTTTCATCACATTTGGAAGCTTTTCAGCATTCTGTATTCTCCACTTCCTCCTTCAGACACTTTGATTATACTTACATGAGACTGCTTGAACTGATCCAAAACTCACTGACAGCTACTTTCTTTTCTTCTAAATCTCCTTTGTATGTTTTATTTTGCATAGTTCCTATTGTTTTGTCTTCAAGTTTACTGATCTTTTCTTCTGTAGTGTCTGATTCGCTGTTAATCTTGCCTGGCATGTTTTTCATCTCATACGTTATAGTTTTCATCTCTAGAAGTTTAATTTGAGTCTGTTTTTGCATCTCTCATGTCTCTTCTTAACTTTTTTAAACATATGGAATAAAGTCATAATAGTTGTTTTAATTACCTTTTCTGCTAATTCTAACATCTGTGTCAGTTCTGGGTTTGTTTCATTTGATTGGCATCATGTCCTGATGGATCTTATTTTCCTGTCTGGTAATTTGCTTTGTTGGATGTAAGACATTATGAACTTTACTTTATTGGTTGCTAAATATATTTGAATATTTTTGAGCAGTTAGGTTACTTGGAATCAGTTTGGTCCTTCGGGTCTTGCTTTCAAGATTTGTTGGGCAAGTCTCAGGCAGTGGTCAGTGTAGGGCTAATTATTCCCCACTCCAGAGACAAGACCCTTCGGTGTACTCTGCCCAGTGCCCATGACTCTTGAAGTTATCCCATCATGCATTATTCCTGGTATGATGGGAATAACAGGCACATTCTTTTTTTGTTGTTGAGTTGGAGTCTCACTCTGTTGCCCAGACTGGAGTGACCGCTCCCAGCCACCGCAGCCTCAACCTGCTGGGCTCCGGCGATCCTTCCACCTCAGCCTTCCGAGCAGCCGGAATTACAGGCATGCGCTACCATGCCTGGCTGATTTTTTTTTTGATTTATTGTAGAGATGAGGTGTCGCCAAGTTGCCCAGGCGGGTCTCGAACCTGCGGGCTCAGGCAATCCACTCACCTCAGCCTCCCAAAGGCGTGGGATTACAGGCTGCGCCACCGAGCCTGGACACATTCTTTTGAATCCTTTTCTGTGGTTCTTTCCCAGGCCTACGTGGGTTCTTTGCATGCATGCACTAGTCAGTACTCAGCTGAATTGAAAGGGGGTTTTCTACAGATCTCCAGCGTTATCTTCCTTTCTTTACAAAATATTTTTTTGAGACAGGGTCTGTGTCTATGTCTCTCTGTCTCTGTCTCTGTCTCTCTCTCTCTGTGTCTCTCTGTCTCTCTCTCTCTCTCTCTCTCTCTCTCTCTCTCTCCTTTCTCTCTCACCCAGGCTGGAGTGCAGTGGCAAGATGATAGCTCATGATAGCCTCTAAACATTTTTTTTGTAGAGACAGATCTCACTATATTACCCCGGCTGGTCTTGAACTTCTGGCCTCAAGTGATCCTCCTGCCTCGGCCTCCCAGAGTGCTGGGATTGTAGGTATAGATCACTGCACCTGGCCTCCTGGCCTATTTTTCTTTTTGTTGTTTTCCTTTTTAATTCCTTTTTTTGCAGAGTTACTTTGCTACTCCAGAGTTGCCTTTCTGTCATCCCTTACTCTCTCCTGCAGACTCTAGCTGCCTTGATCTCCCTGGACTCTCAGCTTCGTGTCCTCAACTCGGGATTCTCTGGGCTCCGCCTGGGTTCCCCCTCCCTGTGCTATGGCCTAGCAACTCTCACAGCAGCACACGGGGTCAGTGTAGAGCTCATCGCATTTGTTTCTCACCTTTCAAGGGTCATTGTCATTGCCCGATGTCCAGGGCAACCATTGCTTCATATATTTTGTCCGTTGTTTTGTGATTAATTTGTTATAGGCAGGAGGGCCGCTGTTACTCTGTCTTGGCCAAATCAGAGTCCCTGCATGAATCTTTGTCTCCTAAGTTATGCCATCCTGGGGTTGATGATAGCGTTATTTGGTATAAAAGGTGTAGCTATACAACAGCTCTTTGGCATCTTCCCACTAAGAGAAAGCATTCCTGGCCATTCCAAAACTCCCCAGAACATGTCTGTAAAGTTGAATGCAGTCTATGTTTTGTAACAGGAATCATGATTCATGTCTTGGTGTTGGTCATATTGCTATCCTATGCAACTCTGGGGTTCTCTGAGCAAGAAACAAGAAGGAAATTCGTGTTGGGTAAGCAGCCAAAGCGCTTGTCACAGATCTTACACTAGCGGTGGTTTCTGAGCGAGTCACATAGGTGTCATATTTAGGTACTTTTATTCATAGATCTTTGCGTAAGATTGCAAATGAGCAGAACTTGGCTCCCTTTCACATCTCTTTCAAAAAGAGGTTTTGCTGAATTTCTTTGTCCATTAGACAGGCTTACTTACACTTTGGAGCTCTTTAACCATCTCTGCAGTATGTTTTAAATGGAGCCGCGATTGAAGAAACTAGATCTGGGGGAGTAGTTCACTGGCAGAACACTGAGCCTGGTAGTCATTACCCCTTCAGATGTCACACACCAGGGAAAGGCCTCTGAGTCATCAGGGTTTTTGTTGCTGCAGCTGACAAGTGCTTCTAAACTGTAGCGTCTCCTGTTTTCTGGATTCTCTTCTTGACCCTTCCGTTGCCTCGGTTCTGTTGCCTCATGCAAGCGCTGTTCTTCTCCGTGCCCTCCTTCTCTTCAGATCCGTCTTCCTTTGGTTTCTTTAACCAGCTCCACCTGTTTCTTTCGGAGATAACACAGAAGAGCAAATCTGTATAACCAGTGATATTTTACTGCCTTCCTTGAGCTTTCAGCTCACTTCTTTTCAAGAGACAGGGCCTCACCCTGTTGACCAGGCTGTAGTACAGTGGCATAGTCATAGTTCACGACAACCTTGAACTTCTGGTCTCAGGCGAGCCTTCTGCCTCAGCCTTCTGAGTAGCTGGGACTACCGGCACACATCCCAATGCCTGACTGATTTATCTTTGTTTTTTATAGCAGCAGGTTCTGGCTGTGTTACCCAGGCTGGTCTCAAATTCCTGGAATCAAGCCATCCTCCCATCTTGGCCTCCTAAAGTGCTGGGATTATAGGCATGAGCTGCTGTGCCTGGCCTTAGCTCCCATTTGAATTCTCATCTGCTTTCTCTTCCTGCAGGTGTCCTTCAGGTAGTGAAGCAGAGTGTCCAGATCCCAGTTTTTGTGATGGTTCGGCCACGTGGAGGTGACTTTTTATATTCAGATCGTGAAATTGAGGTGATGAAGGCTGACATTCGTCTTGCCAAACTTTATGGCGCTGATGGTTTGGTATTTGGGGCATTGACTGAAGATGGACAAATTGACAAAGAGCTTTGCATGGCCCTTGTGGGTAAGAGTTTGTGTCTAAGACCTGAAAGCCTCTGATATGTATATGTAAGCTCCTGATACAGAGAAACGTCATTGCAACCTGACTTTGCAATCTTGCCTGAAGGCACTTAGATTAACCTCAGTATTTTGGACAGTAGTTATTTAGCCGTTTGGGGTCGGGGTGTAGGTGACAAAGCCCTCCTGACTCCCCTCGGCCTGTTCCTGCAGGCTGTAAGAGACATTTGCCTTGGCTCCTTTAATCACTGCACGGGAAATTTAAAGCTATTGTGGTGGGTAAGAAGGACCACCAAGTTGGAAAATGTGGAGAGGACAGAAGCAAACATTACTAGGCCAAAGTATTCTTTCTTTTTTTTTTTGAGACAGGTTCCCACTCCGTCGCCCAGGCTGGAGTACGGTGGTACGATCATGGCTCACTGCAGCCTCAACCTCCTGGGTTCAGGTGATTCTTCCACCTCAGCATCCCAAGTAGCAGGGAGTCCAGGCCATGCCAATTTTTAAAATTTTTTGTAGAGATAAGGTCTTACTGTGTTACCTAGGCAGAACTCCAGGCCTTAAGCAGTCCTCCTGCCTCAGCCTCCCAAAGTGCTGGGATTACAGGCATGAGTCACCCTACCCAGTCTCAAAGTATTTCTTGAATATTCTCAGAGGGGCGAGTAATAGACGTAGCACTGTCCTTATAGTTGCCAGGTCATATGACTCTTATTTGGTGCCTCTAAGGTATAGATGATCCATTTTTATAAAAAGACTCAGAGATTTGTGGAAAGATAGGACTTCTGAATTTGTAAGGCTCCTGTTTATTATTGTTTTAGTTCACTACCCTTGTTAGAAAAAGAAAGTATGAAACTGTTTCACCTAACATGTAGAACTCTGTGTCTGGTAATCAATGCTGACATCTTCATTCATGTTGTTACTGACTTTCTTTTGACAGCCCTCTGCCGTCCCCTGCCAGTCACTTTCCACCGAGGTGAGTGTTTTCATTTTAGAAGTTCCCTTAAACAGCGTTAGTTTACTAATTTTCACTAACTACCACAGCCTTTCTGTGGAGCTTAATTCTATAGTGTTACAGGGTTGCCAATTGTTTGTTCAGATCTTAGGACTAAAAGTTATAAATTTAGAGATGTTCATTTTTCAGAAAATGTGAAACTTTAGTTAGGACAAGTTATTAAAAGTGGGTGTTGGTGGTAGGATATGGGAGAGGGTGAGAATGTTTCACAGCGCTTCTGGGTCTAGGGGTGAGGTCAGCCTTCTCAGTCTTCCTGAGAGAGAAGGGGGGGGGTATCTGAAGAAGAATTGGATCTTACCAGGAAGGGGAAAGAAGAAATAGGTACCTAATAGTCAGCGGGCAGATGTCCACCAGAAGCACAGGATTGCTGTTCATTGCTGATGACTTTTCTGCCCAGAAGGGTTTTTTTAAAGTATCTGATAGTTCCAGATAAAGAAATGCTTTCTGTCAAAAATTAGGTAGTTGTAATTTCCGAACACTTTGACTAAGCCTTGGTGAAATGAGGAACGAGCTTCTGTTCTGCCTTCAGAGGGCACTGCCACTGCACATGAAAAGAAGTATTAAGGCATTTTTTTTTCTTTTTCCTTGATGATATGTTTGAGAAGTTGTTTAATTTTTTTTCCTTCTGAGTAAGCATTCAAAGGTTTGGTTGAGAGTTGACACCAGTGTCTGCATCCATTTATAGACAGCTATTAGACATAAAGTATTTGTTATCCTTGTTTCTTCGTTACTTTTATTTTTTTATAATTTTGAGACAGAGTCTTATTCTGTTGCCCGGGCTGTAGTACGGCCCCAAGATCACGGCTCACTACAGCCTCGACCTCAGCCTCTGAGCTCAGGCGATCTTTCCACCTCAGCCTCTCAAGTACCTTAAACTACAGGCATGTGCATGCCTCCATGCCTGGCAATTTTTAAAATTTTTGGAGAGATGAGGTCTCTCTGTGTTGCCCAGGCTAGTCTTGAATACCTAACTCATGCGTGCCTCTCGCCTCAGCCTCCCCAAACGCTGGGATTATGGGTGTAAGCCACTGTGCTGGCCCTTGTTTTTCTTTTTTTTTAATGTATGATGCTACCAGAAAACTGTTTTCTTTGACTTGCTATTAGCAATGCTTCTGAAAAACAAGTAGTGACTAAAAGATTACTTAAAAACCAGCACCTTGAGGCTAGCCAAACAAAAGAAAATATTTTGAATATGAAAATATCTACAGTGAGCATTTATCTGAACAGTATATAATTTAAGTATCCAATATACTAAATAATTCAAAAAGTGGACCAAACAGAATATATTTTTCTGTTCTTGAACTAAGAAAAGGACTTCGAATGTCTGTTTTTCTTTTCTCCAACAAGTTCAACAAAAATGCTTCTGTATTTTCAAAAGGTGTGGAAAGTTTGGGCTTCTCACTGTGTAATGTGCTTGTCAAGGTGCCTCGATCGTGCCGTGCTGACTGGAGGTGCTGCCACCACACGAGGAAGGGTGGCAGGGGCAGCTGCCTGAGGGAGGACACACAGGGCCTGTCCCTGCTGACCCCTGCCTCCTGCCCGGTCGCAGCTCTGTGTCACGTGCAGGGCCGAGAAGCCAAGCAGACACCAGTTTTCTGTTTTGAGGCTTCTGGTGCTGCCTCCCTCTCTGGGGGTTCGAGGAGGGGAGAGTCTCTTGGAGGGTGGGGGGACTGAAGCCTCAGATAGTCTTGGAAGCTCCTCTCCTCATATCTGAGTGCTTACCTGTGTAGATTTATTTAATGATTTTCTTTCAGTGAAATCCTAAGTACATTTATTTTAAAGAGAAACTTTTATAATCACTGAAAATGGGAAAATTTTTCTTTCTTATCTGCATTTAAGTTAATATATCTATTAAAATGCGGACGTTAAGATGATCATGTGCACTGGTGGTGTGCAGACTGTTGTGTGCTGACAAGCTGGCTCTTAGGAAGGAACAACCCGGATGTGTAGCGTTGTCGGTGGTTTAAATCCATCACTAATTTCAGGCTAACAGTGGAGTAACAGTTTCACTTGCAGAATCGCTGAATATGTGCTAATTGGCTTTCGCAAGCCAGTACATGCTAAGTCCAGCACCCCACTACCTGGGTATTACATCTTGGGAGCACTGCATCTGCGGGGGTGTGTTCACAGTTCATATTAGTTATGTGTTTTTCAGCCTTTGACATGGTTCACGATCCAGTGGCAGCTCTGGAGACCCTCTTAGCCTTGGGATTTGATCGTGTGTTGACCAGTGGTTGTGACAGTTCGGCACTGGAAGGACTGCCCCTAATAAAGCGACTCATAGAACAGGTACGTGCGAGTTCTTTTCTGTCTAAGATTCTGTGGGGGTTACTCCTGTTGGTCAGCTGGCTTATGTACTGTAAATATTCCTGACTTTGTGATTACTCTAGAAAGAACAAGCCAGTGGCTGTGTATTTATATAATTCTTATTTCTTTCACATGAGCATTTTTGATAACCAAGGCTCTTAAGGTCAAATCACATATGGACAGTGCCTGAGGATCTGATCTGACTTGGATAATCGCGGCAAATATGACCTTTTCTCTGCCATCAGCGTTGCAGTTTTAGACCATGTTTTTTCATTGTCAGCCCATGTATATTCAGGGGATCCCATAGAAAACTTCACATGGGCAATCATCAGCTGGAGGTCAATTCCAGAACCGACGCTGTATTCTTATTTCATTTCTCCCCCTCTGTGAATATAGGAGAAGATGTTTTTGTGTTTCTGTGAGTTCTCCTGGTGAGCTAACACCACTTGCAGAGCAGTCAGGGGGTCTCTGTTTTTCTGACACCAGCCCAGAGGCGATATAAGTTAGTGAGGACAGACTTGGTGATGAGCGTTCTGTGTTTGAGACTCGGATGTGACACTTACTTGTCATGTGGCGTTGCGTAGATTACTAACCTTTAATCCTCTGTTTCCCTGTGTGTGGAATTGACTTAATACTTTATTTACAGGGTATCTTGGAGGGTTGGTAGAGATGAGATAGTAAGAGCTGTAGCACAGTGGATGGCATATAGTAGGTCTTAATACATGTTAGCTTCTATTATTTAGTGCTCCTGTATAGACATCTGATTATTTTCACTTCTCTGTAGCCATAAAAATAATTTTCAGAAATTTCTTGTAAGGATCTGATGTGACTTGCTACTCTGGGACTTACTCTGGGACTTACTGATTTGACCAGTACTTATTAAATGTGTACTAGGTGCAGGGCATTTGCACCATGGTGGTGACCAAGGAGTGGGCATCTGTGTGTAGTCACTGCCCTTACCATCCAGTGCACAGCAGGCCCCTTTAATAGAGCAGGCAAGTTTAATCGAGTGCTGCTTTTAAAGGTGCTGTGAGAGGACAGTGGAGTAGAATTAACCGCACATCGAGGGGGTGGAGGTTGACAATCGTTGGGGGATACTTCCCAGGCGTCTAGACTGCAGTGTCTTACTCGTGTACAGGATGTTTGGGAGTGATCCATGTGAAAGCGGGGCAACGGCAGTGGGGTGGGAGAATTGCTGCCTGCAGAAGGAATGGTCCACGGAAAGGCCGGAAACAACAGCGAGACTAACATGAGACACTGAAGAAAGGCCAGAGTGGCGGCGGTGAAGGGATACCCAGAGCCTCCGAGCCCACTCTAGTGTTGGTACTTTATCCTCGTGGGGGCGGGAGGATTGGCGTATTTAAAAATAGATGAGCTGATGAGTCAGGTTTCCAGTTTAAAAAGATTGCTCACTACAAAGTAGAGGATAAGATAGAATTGCTAGTCGTGTGTTGCATTTCAAAGTGTGTGTGTGTGTATGTCTCTGTTGTTTTATTGTATGCTAATCTTTGGTCAGCAGGAAGAGCTGGGTTAAGTTTTCTGATACACCTACTTTCCTAACTGCCTAGCAGTATATGGTATACTGGTCAAGCATAGGCTTTGGGGTTAGACAGGTCTGTATATAAACCCAGGCTTTGCCGCTTACTAACAATGGCCTTGGGAAAGTTATCTAACATCCCAAACCTCAGCTTCCTCTTCTGCAGTGTAAGTCCTGCCTCTAGGAAGAGTTGTGAGGGCTCACAGCAGGTGGTAGCACAATGTCTGGCCCTAGTGGTTGCTTGGACAGTCTCAGGTAAGCGTATCCTTCTTGTCGTCTTGCCTTCTCTGGAAGGTCATAAAGAGGACAGAGTTCATTTTTTTAAAAATATTATTTGCTGTGTTTTGGAAAGCCTTTATTTGGACGGAGTAGGTCAATGTGACTTTTCCCCCTCCTAAAATCATTTCAGCTTTCTAGATAGTAAGTGTTTTGTTTGATGGATGCTTTGCTTTGGCGCATTTCAAAATATGAATCATCTGTGTTCTTCTTACTTCTCTAACAGTTATTAAATGCTATGAAATAGCCCCTTCCGTCTTTCACTGTTTTGTTGCCTTGCTTTACCTTTTTTTTTTTTTTGAGTTGGAGTCTCACTCTGTTGCCCAGGTTGGAGTGCAGTGGCACGATCACAGCTACCGTAGCCTCAACCTGCTGGGCTCAGACAGTCTTTCCGCCTCAGCCTTCCGAGTAGCTGGAACTATAGGTGTGTGCCACCACGTCCAGCCAATTTTTTGGTTTATTGTAAAGATGAGGTCTTGCCAAGTTGCCCAGGCGAGTCTCGAACCCACAGGCTTAGGCAATCCACTCTTGGCCTTCCAAAGTCCTATGATGACAGGCTTGAGCCACTGCACCCGGCCTGCTTTACCTTTTTTGTTGTACTTACTGCTAGCTGAAATTTCATTGTATAAACATACCTGTCTGTTGTCTTGACTTTCTTGAATGTGTAAGCATCATGAGAGTAGGAATTCCCTCTTGGCTCACCATGGCAGGAAGGAAAAACTTCTCTCCTATCCTTGTAGGTTTTGTTTTTGGGGACTCTAACTTAAACTGACTAAAGACAGACTAGCAGGAGAAAAAACAGAGTTTGGTCATGTACATAAGTATATATAGGTGTAAGTACATAGAGGAGTTCACAAAGAAATGTGACTCAAAGGGTGTTAGAACGAGGGCTTGTCCAGCATCTTTACAGGTGAAGGGATGGGGGAAAGGGCTTTTCAGAAAGATACCTGAGTCCTTAGGAGAGTAGCTGGGAGGTAGGGTGGTTTTCTGGCAATTTCAGTAGCTATCTTCCAGAAATATCAGAAATTAAATCAATTCTTGTAGTCCTAGTTAAATGAGCCTATGGTTTTTTTTAATTGGTATGATAAACGAGAGACTTTAGATGAGGATTCAGGATTTGAGTAGATTTTTTAAAGTAATTTACAATTTGCTTGGCTTTTTCTTTTCTGTTGAAATCGTGTTTAAGTTCAGCTACTTCCAAGTTGCATACCAGGAACTCAGAATTAGTGATATTTTTCAGTAATCGCTTTTCTTAAGCTGGTATGACTATTTAGTATTTATATTGTTCCTTTCTATGTGTTCATAACAGTACAAGTTTTTAAAGCAATATGATAAAATAATCTTTCTGGATAGAAAGCTACTATTCTGGACATCTTACTTGTCCAAGATCCCAAAGAAACAGAGACGATCTCTTGAAAATTAGACCTTAGTGGTAATTTTTACAATTCTATATACTTTGACTCATGTTTCTATTCTCGCTGCCTTATTATCCCACTCAAGAGAAAGGTATTGAAATTTACTTGTTTATTTTTTCTCTTTTCAGGCAAAAGGCAGGATTGTGGTAATGCCAGGTATTTATCTGTCCATTCGCTAGCGTAACACTGACCGTAGTGGAAGAGGCGCAAAGGAAGCAGGACAGTGTGGGAGGAAGCATGAGTACAGAACACACCAGCACTGGCATACGGGGAAGAGTGTAGAGTCTGCTCAAAATGCCAAAGGTTGGGGGATTTCAAACTAGAGGAGGAGGAGAACATTCTAACAGGGATCCGCTCAAAGAGGAGCAAGCGGGGAAGTAGACTGAGGTTGAGGTTTAGGGGTGTCTTCCTGTTGGCGCTCCCACAGTATAGAATCTTAAAAACTCAATGTGTGGCCAGGCTCGGTGGCCCAGTCTGTAATCCCAGCACTTGGGAAGACTGAGGCAAGTAGATTGCCTGAGCCTGCGGGTTAGAGACCCACCCAGGCAACTTGGCAAGACCTCGTCTCTACAATAAATCAAAAAATTAGCCGGGCATGATAATGCACACCTGTAGTTCCAGCTACTTGGAGGCTGAGGCAGAAGGATTGCCAGAGCCCAGCAGGTCGAAGCTGCGGTGGCCGGGAGCATGCCACTGCACTCCTGTCTGGGCAACAGAGTGAGACTCCGACTCAAAAAAATAATACTCTCAGTTCCTGAAAATCTCTGACCACCAAATTCTTGTAGCCCGAATAATTTGATCATATATGATAACCGTAGATCATTCAAGTATATAATGGCTTGTTAGAATTGAGCAGATGGGGCAGTTTTTAAAGAATTAGGCAATGCAGCCTAGAATCAGAGTGAGACAAATATAATTTTAAGTTTCTCAAGCATATAAAAAAGTAGAAAGTCTGGGTGCAGTGGCTCATGCCTATAATCCCAGCACTTTTGGAGGCCAAGGTGGGGGGATTGTTTTTTGCCATCCTGGGCAACAAAGTGAGAACTTGTCTTCACAAAAAAATAAAATAATTAGCTGGGTATGGAGGCCCACGCCTGTAATCCCGGCTGCTTGGGAGGCTGAGGCAGAAGGATCACCTGAGTCCAGGAAGTCGAGGCTGTGGTGAGCTGTGATTGTGCCACTGTACTCCAGCCTGGGTGACAGAGTGAGACCCTGACTCATAAACAACAAAAACGTAAAAAGTAGTGTAATTAATACCCACATGCTCATTCCCCAGATTTAACATATGTCTCGACTTTTTTTAATTCTGAAGATTTTCAAGGTAAATTGAAAACATCATGATACTTGATCTTTATGCATCTCCAAAAGCAGGGAGGGATTTCACTACAACCACAATACCATTATTCCACCGATCAAAAGAAACTCTAATTCTCTAATACCATTTCATGCTCAATTCTATTCACCTTTCTCCAGTTGTCACCAAAATGGTTTTTGTAGCTGACATGTTCAAACTACGAGCCAGTCAAGGAACAGTCATTGATCTTTTGGTTGCCTTTTTTTCTTTTCTCTTTTTAAGAGATGGCAGTCTCAGCCTCAGGCCGGACTTAAATTCCTGGCCTCCAGCAGTCCTGCCTCAGCCTCCTGAGCAGATGGGGCTACAGACACGCACCACTGTGCCCAGCTCTGTTATCTTTTTAAATCCCTTTGGTTGGTGGAGTTTGTTGGTTTGAGTTGAGGTCTCCCTCTGTCACCGGGTTGGAATACAGTGGCACCATCATGGCTGACTGCAGCCTTGAGCTCCTGGACTCAAGTGGTTCTCTCCCACTAGTCTCCCAAGTAGCCAGGCCTACCGGTGTGCCACCACGCCCGGCCTTAAATAGCTTTTAATATCGAGATTTTCCTTTTCTTTTTTTAAACATTTACATTTAGAAAGTTTGGACTGCTTTAAGTGTAAAACGGCATACTTTTTGGATGTGGCAGGTTGTTTTCTTTTGATACTGTTTAACTTGTACCCCTAGCCTCTGTATATCCTGTAAGCTGGCAGTTAGATCATGTTTGATTAGATTCTGGTTAACCATTTTTTTATAAGAATACTTCATGGGTGATTCTGTGTACTTATTACATCAGAGGCATTCAGTCTCTGGTCATCTCACTATCAGTGATACCATGACTGGCCAAGGTTCAAAACAGTGATGACCAGATAAAGGGTAACTTCTAAAGAGGCCACGTAAGAATACTGTCAGATGATTAGAAAAGCTTTGATCTAGCAAGTTCCTGAAACCTGAAGAGATGGAAAGTATATGTTATCTGTCAGAACAAGACCCTGAATGGATGTTTTTTGTTGTTGGTGGTGGTAGTTTTTGTTGTTTGTTTTCCTGAGTCAGGGTCTCACTCTGTTGGCACAGGCTGGAGTACAGTGGCATGATCCCTGGCTCACTGCAGCCTCGACCTGCTGAGCTCTTGTGTGATCCTTTCTCCTCAGCCTCCTGGCACTACAGGTGTGTGCCACCATGCCTGGCTAATTTTTAAAATTTTTGGTAGAGATGAAGTCTCACTGTGTTGCCTAGGCTGGTCTTAAACGCCTGAACTCAAGCAGTCCTGCCTCAGCCTCCCATAGTGCTGTGATTACAGGCAGGAGCCACTGCAACCGGGCCCTTTATAGGTTAGTCAAGGTATGTAAAAGAGACTTACTGAGTCTGATGCTTCTCCACTTAGGCCTAAATGTGTATAGTCTTGACAGCTAATAGCCAAACTTGTTGCTAATATTAAGAGTACTTTTGCTTAATATGCAGTTATTAAGTTATCTGCTGTGTGCAAGGTATTACTTAGAATGCAGAGTTGTACAAGAACCTGCTTTCTTAAGAAGCTGCCATTCTTAGGTCAGAAGATGTTGTATGTAAAATATTTGTGATTATTTAACAAACCTTATCAAGCAAATGTTAATTATATGCTAATTACGAGGGGGTACCCCCCAAAACCTGGCATTATCTTTTAGAGGGCGAGCCTCTTGTTGTACACCCGCAGTTGTCCCTCCAGATCAAATGGTCAACCAAAATTTTTATCTGGAAGTTTTGAGAAGATTGCATCACAGTTTGCAGAAGAAACGTCCTAAGTTGTGGCAAACAGGTGGCTGGTTCTTCCATCGTGACAATGCACCTGCCCACACTGCGCTGAGTTCAGTTTTTGACCCACACTGGTGTGACCTCTATGCCCCACCCTCCCTATTCACGCGATCTCGCCCTGAGCAATTTTTTTGTTTCTCGGGATGAAAAAGTCCTCAAAAAGAAATGTTTTGCCAGTGTGGAAGAGGTGAAACAAAAAACGGTGGAAGCACTAAAAGGCATCAAAACTGGCATGTTCAAAAACTATTTTGGGCAGTGGAAAAAGTGTCTCCATAGGTGTATTGCATGAAACAAAGAGGACTTTGAAGGTGACTGAAGTTCAAGCATGTAACAATAGATACACAGTGTTTTCTAAATACTGGTTTCTTTGGGCCCCCTGATTTGTATAGTAGATGCAAATTGTGTGGCAGATGTGATACAGAAATGAAGTGATCCTACTGCCTGGGGAGTTCACAGCACGGACTTACAGTGATCACCATTTCATGTAGATAAGTGCTAGCAAGCTAAGGCCCTTTGAATACCTAGTGAGCATTCGCCACTGGGAACTAAGGAGAAACAGAACGTGCCAGTGGCCCTCTAAGCTTTTCTTGTGAGACTTACAACATAGTGGCCCTGGTCTCCTCATCTATGAAACAAGGAGTGTTGAGCTGGCTGTTCTCTGGGGTCCGTTTCAATTGTAAAGCTGTCAGTTTGTGTTTGTAAACGCATTAGGACAGTTGCTGATAATGGAGCAACATGTGTTTCAGGGGCCAGATGTTACTTGTTAGAAGGAAAGAATGTATGTGTCTCTTCATTCTTACAAGCTTGTGAGTAGGTAGTATCTTCCCTCGTGTATTGGTGAAAAAGTTGAGGCTCGGTGAATTTTAATCATCTATCTAAGATCACACAGCTGCAGTGGTGAAGCCAGGATTCCAATGTAATTGTAACTTCTCAGCCTGTGTTTTTTCTAAATCTTAGGGTTCAACAATGTTATTGTACCACTAAGGGGGGAAAAAAGCCAAGTTAATGAGTCCCAGCGAGTGTGTAAAGGCAGATTATTTCAGCAACTTGAACAACTTGAGATACAAAGTATATATTTAATGTCATTTTAAAAATTGAATACTCCTATAGGGAGATAAGGATATAAAGATGATTAAGCCAATTTTGTATGTATAATCTGCTGTTACTGACTCTGCATGCATATTTAAATGATTATTCACCAAAACAAATGTCATCATGAAGTACTTTGTTGTGCAGTTTTGATAAAGTAGAATTAGATTCTTCTGTGAAAGGAAACAAAAAGTTGATACTGTAGCAGGTAAACTGAGGAACACATTTGCGTTGTTCCTGTTTCCGCTGAAATCGGTGTCCTCTCTAGTCCGGGCCAGAGACAGACCCTAGAGGGTCTCTCTCAGACATAACTCTGATGTTGTGTTTTTGTGGATTCTTCCTCAAACCTCTTCTTACCTTTTGTCTTAGTCTAATTTTGCTTTATTTGTGAAAAGAGCAAGCATGGAGCACTCAGTGATTTTCCTTGTCCCAGAGTAATCTTTTTAGATCTAAAGTCAGAAACATATAACATTGTCATATAAACCAGTGGACATAGGCAGTTCCGTCACATAGACTCTGTGACCTTGGTGGCCTTTCCCAGGGTCCGTAATCTGTACCTCTTTCCTAATCTCATTCTAGCTTAATAGGGAGAGAGTAGTTCTTAGCCAATGAGAAATTTTAGAATGGGGGCTTCAGGTAAAGCCAGTAGTCATTTCTTATTAAATGCTATACAGAATTCTGTCCTGCTTAACAACTATTCCCTCTTCTTTCCAACAGGGGGTGGCATAACAGACAGAAATCTACAAAGGATCCTTGAGGGTTCAGGTGCTACAGAATTCCACTGCTCTGCTCGGTCTGCAAGAGACTCCGGAATGAAATTTCGGTACAGTGTATTCTTTGATTCAAACCAGAAGGGGTGTGGTTACTGTTTACTTCTCCAAATAGGAAAACCTTAGTTGATGGTATGGGTAACGAGTGGAATATTCTGGTCACTACATAAGTATTGTAGTCATGTTTTCAGTTGGAAAGCATTTCTGGTCTTTGTTTTTTGCGGTTTTGTTTTGTTTTGTGTGTCAGAGTCTCACTCTAGAGTACTTACTTTTTTGTAAAGACAAGGTCTCACTGTGTTGCCTAGGCTGTACTCCTGGGCTCAAGCAATCCTCCCACATCAGCCTCCCAAAGTGCTGAGATTATAGACGTGAGCCACTGCACCTGGCCAAAACACATTTCTAACATTTTTTTTTTTTTGCCTTAAATAAGCAGGCTCTTCTGAACCCAGATGAACCTTTGTATCCTTAATGCATTGATGAACTTAGGCCAGTTAATAATAAACTAATTCTGGAACTTAAATCCGAATGAGTCATGTATACACGTGTACCCATTGACCCACCGTTTCATTTAGCAAAGGTAATAATTATGGTGTCAGGATGGAAGAGTCATGGCCATTTTTCTCCCTCCTGTCTTAAAGACTTAGTCTTCCCTTGCCTTTGCTCTCTATTTTCAGTTATTTTGAAATTACATCGCCATTAAGGAATTGTAACTATTATCTGGGTTTTTCTGAATACTTGAAAGGGCTCCTGTAATTTAATAGTAGTTGAATGTTTCCATTCATAAGTTGGAGAAATGCACTGTGAAAGAGGCAGATGTAGAACTGACTTTTCCAGTTACGAAATCAAGTATGCTTGTGGATACAGCTACTAGGTGTTCCCAGTAACCAACTCTGAGAATTACAGAATGTGGTGGTCCAGAGTTCTGGACTTACCCTTGTACCTAAGTCATGAAGCAGCCTGTAAAATGAAGCAGCAGGAAGAGGGCTCGTTTAGTAACTGACATAAGTATCTGTTTCTTTTATTTACTGCAGAAATTCATCTGTTGCCATGGGAGCCTCACTTTCTAGCTCAGAGTATTCTCTCAAGGTAACAGATGTGACCAAAGTAAGGACTTTGAATGCCATTGCAAAGAACATCCTGGTTTAGCCAGACCTCTCTGAGAGCCGTGGATGTCACAGGATGAACACAGCTTCAGCCGTCTTCTCTGGTCAGGACAGTCATAGTCTTTCAGTTTTACACGGCGGTGGAGAATGTTTCCAAGAAGAAAAAGACTTCGGAAAAGAGATACAGTCGCTTCCTTTGCTTGGCCTTACTGGCCACTGCTGTCCTCAGGGTGAAGTCTGGTCTGGGCTTTTCCCACAGACAGAGGCTAGTTTTGTTTTCAGTGGAATTAACTAACTAGGAAAGTTCAGCTATAAGGTATGAACTCACAGTGTGACTTAGGGTCAGTTCATTAGCAGCATTTTGCTTTTTCAGTTGTAAAATAAAAATTTTCACTCAGTTATGGTGTAGTCTCTTTTTTACACTGAATTCAATCTGTAGCAAATATAAAGAGAAGTTGTTGTTATGTTTTGTTTTGGTTTTTTTCTTTTATTTGTATTATGGTCTTACTAGGTATATTGGCCTGGGAGAGAAGCTAAGGGATACAGCCTAAAATGGCACAGTGTAAAAAAAACCCAAACTTGGGAAGCAGGATAGAAGAGTTCTTGGACTTAGGAGGGCAGAAGCAATCACTGGCGTTTACCAGTGACTTCCACCTCTGTGGGCCCGAGAAACAGCTTGACTGTTATATCCATCTATCAGTTTACAAAGACCTATCGTAAGTACTAGGGAGGTCCAGGCAGTCACCAGAATAGCTGCTTATTCCAACTGAGGTGCACATGGGGAAGATGGATTTGGTGATGGAAGGTGCTTTTTCTACGAGTAGGTCCCAAATGGTGAAGTTCCTCACTAGCCGTGTCTGTCACACCATCCTTATAATCTTACCTTACGCAAACAGCACTGGCGATAGAATGGTTGTTCCTATTTTCGGAGAGTAACTGAAGTGTGAAGAGCGTGCCCTGGTCCGGAAGCTAGGTATTGGAGTCGCTGAATAACATGCACACATGTGGTCTCTTCTGAGTCCCTGCTCTCACCTTTAAATCTTAGTTGCAGCCGGGCTTGGTGGCTCAACCTGTAATCCCAGCACTTTGGGAGGCAAGGTGAGTGGGTTGCCTGAGCCCGCGGGTTTGAGACCTGCCTGGGCAACTTGACTCGTCTCTACAATAAATCAAAACATTAGCTGGGTGTGGTAGCGCACATCTGTAGTTCCAGCTACTTGGAAGGCTGAGGCAAAAGGATTGCTGGGGTCCAGAAGGTCGACACTGGGGTGGCCATGAGTATACCACTGCACTCCGGCCTGGGCAACGGAGTGAGACTCAAACTCAAAAAAAAAAAAATCTTAGTTGCTCTCTTCACTTGTTCAGGTCTAATTTCAACATAGAAAATTTGCTAAGTAAATTATTAATATGAGAGGCAAACTACTTAGAAACCAACAGTGACATCAGTGGGGTTTCTTTCTTGCTTGTTTAGACTATTTCTAAAGATAATAAATATTCCAGAAAATAGTTTTCATCTTGTCTTGTGAATACTGATACCTGATATGCTAATGCAAGGATAATCATATTTACCCTAACCCTCTCTGATGCTTGGGCTTCTCTGTATGGTCCCCAGAGACAAGAAAAGCCCATGTTGCAGTCTCTATTGCAGTTAAACAGATTAGAAAGCTAGGGATCTGAGCGGTGATGTGAATTGCTCAAGATTTGACGCTGAATGTGGTTGTGAGACTTGCACACTAGGCTCCTAACCACTCAAGAGGATGAAACTGATGGCCGTTAAAGCAGAAGTCAAAGTGTGGTAGAAAACGGGGTTAATTTAATGTGAACTTACTTTGGTTATAGCGTAAGTTCACATTAACCCCACATTCAGCGTCAAATCTTGAGCAATTCACATCACCGCTCAGATCCCTAGCAAAATGTATAGTGTAGCTGGGCTCGGTGGCTCAGCCTGTAATCACACGCCTTTGGGAGGCTGAGGT
>NW_007258866.1:408332-409340 GCF_000164805.1 Carlito syrichta | reverse complement strand
GGAGGCTGAGGTGAGTGGATTGCCTGAGCCCGTGGGTTCGAGACCCGCCTGGGAAGCGAGACCGCATCTCTACAATAAATCAAAAAATCAGCCGGGCGTGGTAGCATGCACCTGTCATTCCAGCTACTTGGAAGGCTGAGGCGGAAGGATCACCGGAGCCCAGCAGGTCGAGGTTGCGGTGGCCGGGAGCGGCCACTGCACTCCAGTCTGGGTGACACAGTGAGACTCTGACTCAAAAAAAAAAGATATATAGCGTTTAGGAATACATCATCAAACATCATCCAGAAGTGAAAAAATAAGAGGTGTTTCAAGAAACCCAAGTGTTACCATAGGTCAGTGTCCATAGCCTTTCCCGTCTTCTAAATCTACATTTCTTCATCTTGGGACCTTTTTTGGTATGATGAAGACAGTGACTGTTGAGAGGAGAAATTGGAGCCGGGCACAGTGGCTCACACCTATAATCCCAGCACTTTGGGAGGTAGAGGCGAGAAGATGGCCTGAGCCCAGCGGTTCGAGACCAGCCTGAGCAACTTGGCAAGACCTCGTCTCTGCAGTAAATAAAAAAATTAGCTGGGTGTGGTGGCATGTGCCTATATTCCAGCTACGTGAGAGTCTAAGGTGGAAGGATGGCCTAAGCCCAGCAGGTCGAGGCTGCTGTGGCCGTGAGTGTGCCACTGCACTCCAAGTCTGAGAGACACAAGTAAGACCCTGACTCAAAAGAAAAAAAAAAAAGGAAAATCGGAAGATGCCTGGAGAAACCACAGGCTTTGAGAGGGCAGAGAACCACTTGGAAGGAGGAGCAGAAGGTGGGACAATGGCAACAGGTGAGCCCCAGTGAGTTGGGACCTTTGCGGAACGAGCAGGAGGCTCTGTGATCTAAGAACTTCGGAGAGAATGGCCAAAACATGTCAAGGAAGGTTTGTTTTGGGTTTAGACACTGAGCATCAGATGTTATAACTGCCTACCTGCCATCTCATTAGAATATTTTTTTTTTTTTGAGTTGGAGTC
>NW_007258866.1:374100-408294 GCF_000164805.1 Carlito syrichta | reverse complement strand
GCTCATTTTTTTATTTATTGTGGAGATGAGGTCTCGCCAAGTTGCCCAGGCGGGTCTCGAACCCTCAGGCTCAGGCAATTCACTCACCTCGGCCTCCCAAAGCGCGGAATTACAGGCTGAGCCACCGAGCCCGGCTACTGGAATATTATAATAAAATTTTGTGGTAAATTTGCAAAAATTTTGGAGTGTGACACTTGAAAAGTAAGCGTGGAGTCTGTATTCCATTGTATAAGGGCAGGTTTAGAAATTAAAAGAACATTGCAGAGATGTCTCTAGGGCTAAATACTTTTTTCTAAAATACACAGAGTTTTTACATTCTTGGTTAGCTGTTTTTCCCCCAAATAGTAGAAAAAAGCCTACGTAACACGGGCTTGCTATTAAGCAAACTCTTCTTTCTAAATACCCCTGCCAACAGAGTAAGCAGAGTTTTATGCCTGATCTTCTATTTTACTAACTACCGTGTTCTTTCGCTCTCTCTCTCTGTCTCTCTCTCTCTCTGTCTCTCTCTCTCTGTCATTCTTTTCTCTGCCAGAAGCCACAAATATCCTAATTGATCAGTCAAGTCCCAATTTACATGCATTCAGCATCTTTTTTGTTTAACCTTGGTAGATCAAAAACAGTTCATTTTTTTCTGAATAATTGTGTGTTACAACAGCTAACAGGAAAGATATGCTTCTGTCTTTGGAGGACACCAAGTTAAGGTCACAGAATAACACAGACAAGTACTGTTGACCTTTGAATAATGAAGGGGTTAGGCGCACCGGCCCCCTGTGCTGTCTGTCTAAAGCTTAGGTGTCATTTTTGACTCTCCCCAAAACTTGACTAAAGTTAAGTCCTGTGAAGTCACGCATAAGATCTGGACATGCGTAACATCTGTTTCCTCCAGCAGGGATTGATTGGGGCCTGATGGCTTTCGTGGCTTGTTCTCCAACAACAGTGGCATCTTCAGGATGTGGCCCTTGTGGACTTGCACGATGTTCTCTGTCAGAGCTTGCCTCCACCACTCTTCCTCTACGACACCCCTTTTCGTAGAAGACCTCGCGCCGTGGGCCTCAGAGGTCCCAGGGCCCTTTGATCTAGAGACTGAATGAGAGGCTTTGTGTTTTGGGGCAAGCAGACCACTCTGATGTCTTCAGTGTTGAACTCGTGTGCATCTGGGTGGCCAGGGGCACTGTCCAGTATTAAAAAATCTGTAAACAGCAGTCTCTTACTGGCAAGGTGTGCTTCTGACTTCAGGGACACAGCATCTATCCTAGTCCATTTGTGTTGCTGGAAAGGAAAGGAACGCCTGCGACCTGGTCATAGTCTGTAAAGAAAAGAGGATTTATGGCCCACGGTTCTGCAGGGCTGTGTATGCCAAGCAACCCCCAAATGCCAGAGGAGCCCAGAAACCCAGGAAGGAGGCCGGCCAATCCAATGTGCCTGTATTGGATGGCTTATTGAGGGAACTTACAGATAAAAGTGTGGTCTTGGCTGACCGGAAGACAGGCAGATCTCAGCACCCCCTTCCCACCCCCAGACCCAGGGCTTGCATCTTGGGAAGAGTAGCATACAAGTTCTGGAAGGAATGAGTAGTTGGCTTTGGGCGTCGCAGCCTCTGATTTCTGCAACGGGGTTGCTTGGAAGGCTACTTACAATGACAAGGCCTTCCTGCCTAGAGAGTAATACATCAACTAGATATTTTGGAGGCATTCCCAGACTCAGGGTTAGCCAGGTGGATTCGCACTCGACAAAAAGTCCCTCTAGTGCCCACGCTGTATGAGAAGCATGGCACCCACAGCTGCTTCTGCTATGGGCCTCGGGGAGGAAGCGTCCACCCGTGCAGAAGGTGAAGGGGAGCTGGAGCGTGGGGGTCACGGGACAGAGAGGAAGCAGTCGAAAGGGGGGGTGCCGGCTCTTAATTGGTTCAAGCAGGAACCAGCAGAGTGAGAACTCACTCATGACCAGGAGGACGCCAATCCATTCATGGTCCTCCCACATGACCGACACCTCCCCCCAGACCCCACCCTCAGCACAGGGTGTCACATTTCATTTCAGCCTGAGACTTGGTGGGTGTTGGGCGTGGGGGGCAGCAGACAGACCACATCCACACTGCAGCGTCGCGCCCTGCCCTCCGTATCTCATATCTCATGTCCTCACAGCGCAAAACACCATCCTCCCATTCCCAGAGTCTTAACTTGTTCCAACATGGACTCACAAGTCCAAAGTCTCATCTGTGACCCGAGGCAAGTGCCTTACAGCTGTGAACCTGTGCAATCCAAAATGAGTGATTTGGGCAGCCCCCTCAGGCCCCCTCCTGCTCTGGGAGATTTTCTGTCCTCTTAATAAATCCTGCTTTCTAAAAAAAAAAAAATTGACTTGCTAAGATGTGTACAATGGTGGTGTAGGTGTTGGGTAAACACACCTATACCAAAAAGGGGAAATCAACCAAAGGCAGGGGTAACAGGCCCTGTGCAAATCTGAAACCCAACAGGGCAGACGTTCACCCTTAAAGCTCCAGAATCTGCTTGGACCCCACGTCCTGCGTCCTGGGCACACCTTGCCAGGATGGATTCCCGAGGTCTTCGGTGGCTCTGTCCCCATGGCTGTTCCTGGCACAGCCCACACACTGCTGGTGGTTCACTGTCCTGGGTTTGGAGGGCAGTGACCGTTCCCACAGCTCCACTAGGCAGTTCAGCAGGCACTCTGCAGGCTCCAAGCCCACTACTGCCCGGCCTCAGCAGAGTCTCTCTGCAGTGTCTCTGCTGCGGGAGTCCAGCTCCTGCAAGGTTCAGAGGTTCCTGGAGGTGAGACGGAGTAGGTGACTAGGGGGAAGAAATTGAAAGGGACTGGACTACTGTTCAAAGTGAGCAGAAGCTGTTTAT
This sequence comes from Carlito syrichta, assembly GCF_000164805.1. Taxonomy (NCBI): domain Eukaryota; kingdom Metazoa; phylum Chordata; class Mammalia; order Primates; family Tarsiidae; genus Carlito; species Carlito syrichta. Next base: position 405,430 of record NW_007258866.1, on the reverse strand, counting down.
TGCAAATTATAGTGGGCTTTTATCCCTAAATTTTGCAAAGTCGCCATCACAAAACACAAAAGGTAGCACGTGCCTTTCACATGAACAGGTTCAGGTGCAAAAAGGACACCCCCCACTCTCAAGCAAATGTTTTTTCATACATAAGGAAGAACATGAGGAAGAACAACCACAAATTGTCTTTTTGTTTCTTATGCTTGCTTAATGTTCCCCAAACCAGTTTCTTATGTGCCCTTAATTGTATCACAACTACATCATCTTGAAATAACATCACTCAATGTCTAAACCCGAAACCACCATAATAAATGATTAACTTCTACTATTCTGTGCTAATTCAACCTAGTTTCTATTAAAACAATTGCTGCTATGGTTACACTCTCGTAACACCAGCTGGCCTAATTCAAACTTCACTGGCCCCCCTGAATCAAACTAAACTAACCACACTTCTACAATAAAATGGTTACCTAAATTTTCTTCAGTCTATATAAACTATTTCCTAAAACCTGTATCTATAAATTTCTAAAATCACATCAAGAGAACCTGTGATTTGCACTAAGGCTCCTCAATGTGACTCAAAGTTGAACTTAAATTGTTTAAAAGCAAAAACAATAAACTGTGGAAAATGGGAACAATAAACTCCCAAGTTTAGCTGTGTTCGCTCTGGTTTCAGAGTCCTCTGTTAGAGCCAGCAGGAGCCTTTTCTGGTTGCAGTGCCAAGTGGAAAAGGAGGGAGGGAATGGGGTCAATAGCTCCCAAACACATCCTAGTTGTCTTGGGGTCAGCGGCCCTTCCTGATCCCGAACGCTCAGTGGGCCTCCATGGCCAGCTCCCAACACTCTGCTCCCATGGCGGGCTTCTGCCTGGGCAGCCAGGCCTTCTGATACATTCTCAGAAATCTAGGAGGAAGCTGCCAGGCCTCCGTGACCCTTGCATTCTGAGTTCTGCACACCTGCAGTCGTAACACCAGGCAGGAGTCACCAAGGCTCACGGCTTGCACCCTCCAGAGTGGCTGAAATGTCAGGAGCAGCATCCCTGGATGCCTGCAGCAATGCCCGGGCTTGTCACCCAAAGTCGTCTAGATGAGGGCAGTCCTGGCCATCAGCCTGACTGCATTTGCACAAAAGAGTAGAGTTAGCCTATCTCTTCCTACCTCAAATCCTGGCGTTTCCTTCCTTCCTTCCACTAAATGTGCTTCTTGGCATTTTTCTTTTCCAGAATAGGGCACTTTCTTTTTATTTATTTATTTTAATTTTTAATTTTTTTATTTTTTGAGTTGGAGTCTCACTCTGTCGCCCAGACTGGAATGCAGTGGCACACTCATGGTCACTGCAGCCTCGACCTGCTGGGCTCAGGGAGTCTTCCCCTCCAGCCTTCCAAGTAGCTAGAACTACAGGCACATGTCACTATGCCCGGCTAATTTTTTTTTTTATTTATTGTAGAGATGAGGTCTCACCAAATTGCCCAGGCTGATCTTGAATCCATGGGCTCAGGCAGTCCTCTCACCTCAGCCTCCCGAAGTGCTGTGATTATAGGCGTGAGCCAACACACCTGGTCCAAAACATTTCTTATATATATATTTTTTGAGTCCGAGTCTCACTCTGTCACCCAGGCTGAAGTGCAGGGGCATGCTCACAGCCACGCCAGCATCGACCTGCTAGGCTCAGGTGATCCTTCTGCCTCAGCCTTCCAAGTAGCTGGACCTACAAGCATGCACCACCACACCCGGCTACATTTTATTTTTGAGTCAGAGTTTCACTCTGTTGCCCAGGTTGGAGTGCAGTGGCACACTCACAGCCATGGCAGCCTCAACCTGCCGGGCTCAGGCAATCCTTCCACCTCAGCCTTCCAAATAGCTGGAACTGTAGGCACATGCCACCGTGCCTGGCTAATTTTTTAAAATTTATTGTAGAGGCAAGGTCTCACCAAGTTGCCCAGACTGGTCTTGAACCACTGGACTCAGACAATACTCTCTCCATGACCTAAAGTGCTGGGATCACAGGCTTGAGCCACCATGCCCAGCAAACTCTAGTATATTTATTGGAAAAAAAATCCATGTATAAATGGAGCTACACTGTTCAAACCTGTGTTGTTCAAGGGTCAGTTATATCAGCTTCATTTTTTGCAATTTAATCTAAACCCTCACAAGGCACTGCCTTGGTAGTGCAAAGGATAAAAAATAATAAATAAATAAGACAGTAGTTTAATTTAACTGGAGAGTCCAAGTAAGAAAAGAGTTTACTATAATATAAGGCTGATAAATTAGAACCATATTGTGATGGATTTTGTATAGTGGGGTTGTGTATTTAATTTAGTAGATGGTAAAGAGCCATTGAAGGGACATTTGTTTTGGGAAGATTTGTGTGAAGCAAGATGTGGAAATCAGTTATAAAGCTATTGCAAATGTCAAGGCAGAATTCTATGAAACATTTAAAGAATTAATATTAATCCTTCTCAAAGTCTTCCAAAAAACCCCAAAAATACAACCCAGCTCATTTGCCGAGCCATTATTTCCTATTACCAAAATGAGATAAGGAGAAACTACAGACTGATTTCCTTTATAAACATAGTTGCAAAAGTTTCCAATACTAGTAAACTGAATCCAGCAACATAAAAGGGATTATACATTATGACCAAGTTGAATTTATTCCAGGAATGCAAGGTTGGTTTAACATCCAAAAATTCATCAATGTAATACACCTTATTAACAGACTAATGAATAAAAATCACATGATCATCTCAATAGACACAGAAAAAGCACTTGAAAATATTCATCATCTTTTCATGATAAAAAAAACAAAACACTCAACAAACTTGGAATAGAAGGAAACTTCTTCATCCTGATAAAGAATATCAACAGGCTGGGCTTGGTGGCTCAGCCTATAATCCCAGCACTTTGGGAGGCCGAGGTGAGTGGATTGCCTGAAACTGCAGGTTTGAAACCAGCCTGGGCAACTTGACAAGGCCTCGTCTCTACAATAAATCAAAAATTAGCCAGGTGTGGAAGCATGCGCCTGTAATTCTGGCTACTTGGAAGGCTGAGGCGGAAGGATCGCCAGAGCTCAGCAGGCTGGGGTGGCCGTGAGTGTGCCACTGCACTCCAGCAGGGGTGACGGAGTGAGACTCCAACTCAAAAAAAAAAAAAGTGTCAACAACAACAAAAACCACAGCTAACATTGTACTTAATACTTTATTCATAAGATAAAGAAACAAGAAAATATGTCCACTCTCACTACTTCTACTCAACATTGTGCTAGAGTTCCAGCCAGGGCAATTAGGCAAGAAAAATAAAAAGCATTCAGATTGGAAGTGAAACACTCTCTATTTGCAGGTGTTGTGATCTTGTATATAGAAAATTCTGAGGAGTACACACACACACACACACACACACACACACACACACACACACTCACACACACAAAACATTAAAACTATATGTAAATTCAGCAAAGTTACAAGATATAAGACTGTGATACTATGACATGTTTTCATTCATAATTCTTCCCTCATCACTCTCATGGCCCTTGTTACAGTCTTTTGTTGTAACATGCCTCAGAAAACAGAATTTCTTGGCCTCAGAAACATGCCTCAGGAAACAGAATTCCTCTCTCTGATCTTCTCCTACCCTCCAGTCTGCCCCCTCCCAATCCCTTTCCCCAAGGCAGGAATCTTACCCCACCTTTCTGTCTTGGAACTGATCAAAAAATTATCTGACCTGCTTAGTCTGATTGTGGGTCATAAGACCCCCAATCCAGAATGGGTCCTTCTGGTGGAAGGAATGCTGCACAGAGAAGCCAAGATGAGTCTGAACAGACAGGCCTTGCTGGGTTTCTTCGCCCAGTCTCTTGGTATTAGATCATACCCTTTCTGTCCAATCATATTCCTACACAGTTGTCAACCACGCCTACCCAGTGCAATCTCCACAAAAGGCCCAAGAGGACAGGCAACTGAACACATGCAGGCTCACAGGAAGGTGGACAAGAGCCATCCATGTGCCAAGAGAGAGACACACCCCAACTCCACGGGGACAGAAGCTCCTGCACTCAGGACCCTTCCAGACCTCGCCCTGGGTGTCTTCATCGGGCTATTTGTATCCTTTAAAACCTCCCTTGTCATAAACTGGTAAACATGTTTCTCTGCATTCTGTGAGCTGCTCTAACAAATGAATTAAACCTGAGGAAGGTATTGTGGGAAACCTGATTTATAGCTGGTCGGCCAGGAGCACAGATGAAGCAAGCTGGGACTTGAAATTGGCCCTCAGAAGTAGGGTGGAGGGCAGACTTGGGGGCTTAACCTGTGGGAGCTGGTGCAACCTTCAGGTAAATTGTGTTGGACTTGAGTTCAAGGACACTCAGCGGGTATCTGCCGCAGAACTGATTGCCTGCTTGGTGTGTGGGAAGCCGCCCCCCTGATGTTTGGCCCAAAAAGTCTTCCTGTTGACTGTTGTTGTGAGAGAATTGAAAAACACTTCTAGTGGAGTTTTTCCACTCCCAGAAAGATCAACATACAAAATCAGTTGTATTGCTTTACGCTGACAGTGAACAATCCTAAAATGCAATGAATGGAAATCCAATTTATGATAGCATCAAAAATGATTACATGTGTAAGAATAAATTTAATCAAAGAAGTGTAAGATGGTATACTGAAACTGCAAAGCATTGTGGGTTTTTAAGTTTTTGTGTTTTTTAGTCAGAGTCTCACTCTGTCACCCAGACTGGAGCACAGTGGCATGATCATGGCCACTGCAGCCTCGACCTGATGGGCTCAAGGAAATCCTTCTGCTTCAGCCTTCCAAGTAGCTGGAACTACAGGCATGCACCACTACGCCCAGCTAATTTTTTGACTTATGGTAGAGATGAGGTCTTGCCATGTTGTCCAGGCTGGTCTCAAATTCCTGAGCTCAGGCAACCCGCTCACCTCCCAAAGTGCCGAGGTTACAGTCATGAGCCACCATGCCTGGCCACAAAGCATTGTTGAAAGAGATTTTGAAAGACTTAAATAAATAAATGGGAAGACATCCCATATTCATAGATTGGGAAATGGCCAGGCATGGTGGCTCAGACCTGTCAACCCGGCACTTTGGGAGGCCAAGGCAAGAGGATTACTTACTTGAGGCCAGGAGTTCGAGACTAGCCTAAGCAAAAAAGTGAGCCCCCTCCTATCTTCACAAAAATATTTAAAAATTAGCCAGGTGCGGTGGCTCACACCTACTTGAGAGGCTGAGGCAAGAGGATCGCCTGAGCCCAGGAGGTTAAGGCTGCAGTGAGCTGTGATTGTGCCACCGCACTCCAGTCTGGGTGACAGAGGGAGACTGTCTTTAACACCAACAACAAAAAGATTGGAAAAAATTAACATCTGTAAGACTTAATACTCTTCAATTGATGTACATATTCAGTGTGATCACTGTTGTCGTACAAGTTGACAAACTGATACCAGAATTCATCTGGAAATGCAAACGTCCCAGGATAGCCAAACCATCTTAATAAAAAGCTCAATGGAATACAATTGAGAGCCCCAAAATAAGTAGTTGGCGTCCATTGATTTTTGACTAGGATTCCAAGACAATTAACTGGGGAAAGAATCATCTTTAACAAATGGTTCCGGGACAATGGAATATCCACATACAGAGGAATGAAGTTGGCACCTGACCTTACACTGTTATGACCGAGTAAGCAAGAAGAAGTTGCACCAGCAAGCTGAGTTTAATGAACTATGAGTCCTTTATGAACATGCGGGTCAAGAGCAGGCAAACGCCAGAAAGACTCTTGACAAATGAGTGCAGTTTGTGACAAGTTTTTATAGGTAAAATTTGCAGTGTTGGTTCCATAGCAACTTAGTGACCCTAGTGACCATTACTAACAACTTGGCAACCAAAATGGGAACTTTTGATTGTTAGGGAGTTTTGATTAATTTCATGTCCTAGATTTAGCCGGTGCCCGGAAAGTCCCTGGAGTTCTGCCAACAAGAAATAGTTTAAGGCAGTTACCTAGAGACAAGGTAGAAGGATCTTGACACAATGGAGTTACCTTGGTTAGGTCACTAACAAAATATAAGCACAAAATATGAAAATGTAACAATGGGGGTTTTGCAAAGCGTAACATTTGATTTCAGTTAACAAAGCATGCGGTTACATGGAACTTATGGCTAAGGAGTTTTGTAACAGTCAGCAGGAAACAGTCAACACGACCTGCCCAAAGGGGACAAAGCTGAGGGCCTGTGGTCATGGGAACACTACTGCAATCACACGTAGGCATTGAGGAGTGTGATTCTTAGGCCAGGCAGCCCACTAGGATGGAAGTTTTAAACAAAATGGAGAAAGTTGGTTGGTATGATTATGTTGCCAGCAATTTGATTTTATTAACTGATTTAGCTCATTTCAACACCATACACAGACATTAGCTCAAAGGAATCGTGGATCTAAAGAACTTCTTAGAGGAAAACAGGAGCAAATCTTTGCGACCTTGGGGGAGGCAAAGCCTTAGATATGACACCAACACACAAGTGGCAAAAGAAAAAAAATGGATACATTGGACTTTATCAAAATGGAAAATTTAGGTCAAGCGCAGTGACTCACGCCTGTAATCCCAGCACTTTGGGAGACTGAGGTAGGAGGATGACTTGAGCCCAGGAGTTTGAGACCAGCCTAGGCAACATAGCAGGACTTTGTACCAAAAAAATGAAAAAATTAGCCAGACGTGGTGGTGCACACCTGTGGTTCCAGCGACTCAAGAGGCTGAGACAGAAGGATCACCTGAGCCCAGGTGGTCGAGGCTGCCGTGAGCTGTGACTGTGCAGCAGCACTGCAGCCTGGGCAATAGAGTGAAACCTGACTCAAAAAAAAAAATCATAAATAGTTGTATATTTGGATTGTATTGCTCTGATCCCTCATAGAATTTCTTTTTTTTTTTTTTTTAATCAGACCACATTGACATTATGCCACCGGTCTATAACAAAATGTGTTAGAAACAGTTGTATAAAATATGTATATAGATGTGCTATTGGGTCCCTAGAAGAGATGCTTTTGGTTTTGGTTTTTGTTTTTTGAGTTGGAGTCTCACTCCGCCGCCCAGACTGGAGTGCAGTGGCATGGTCACAATCACCGCAGCCTCGACCCACTGGGCTCGGGCGATCCTTCCACCTCAGCCTTCCAAGTAGCTGGAACTACAGGCGCACGCTACCACGCCCGGCTAATTTTTGATTTATTGTAGAGACAAGGTCTTGCCAAATTGCCTAGGTGGGTCTCGAACCCGCAGGCTCAGGCAATCCACTCGCCTCGGCCTCCCAAAGTGCTGGGATGACAGGCTGAGCCACCGAGCCTGGTGACACTTTCTTCTTAAGTGCTAGTCTGAGGAGTAGCTGCACTTCTGAACAACTGATTTGTTGATATTTTATGTATATGGAATAATATCCTGATAAAGATCTTTTTTTTTTTTGTCTGCTGGCTCTTTTCCTTTCTGAAGCTGCCCCTGGTCAGCGGTGCTTCCCTGGTGGGACAGTGGATCACACAGCTCCCTTCCTCCGCCCAGGGAGTGGCTGTGACCCAGGCTGGCCCGTCAGAGCACCTCAGTCCTGTGTCCTCATTCATTGGCTCAGACGGAACGCAACCCAAACAGCACAACCCAAACAAGGTCATTCAGAATCCTTCCAAAGTCATTTTCTGGAGCTGTCAGAAGAGATGCTATTTTCCCTAGGATTCCTGGCCACAAGCATCACGGAAGGCTAGGACTTTGGAGGCCATTGTTACCACCCATGGGAAGAGCCTACTTGACAATGAAATCAACACAGGCAAATGTGGGGAGCGGCTGAGATGTGGGGAGTGAATGAGCGCTGTCCGGACAGCAGGCCTGGAGCAAAGGTAAGGCCCCAAGTGAAGGCAGGGTCCTGCTCGGTTGCTCCACACCCTAGCCAAAGAGCAAGGGATGCAGCCTGCTGCACGGAATGGCGTCTCAGAGCCCATGCATCCGGGTGCACATAGTCCAGATTGCTGGGAGCCAGCCTTGGAGGCCCGCCTGATTGACAAAGTCCAGGTGCGCTGAGGACCCCCCCCCCCGGCTGCAAAGTGAGTCCAGGCAGCTGAGGCCCTTCTGTCTTCTGTCTTTGCTGTTGGTACGGCTGAAGAAATTCTGTGCAGTCGTGGAAGAAGATGGTGTGTTTATGTGAAGAATCACAGCTAACCTGGAGATGTCATGGTTCATTTTTCCATTTCCCACTATGCCGCTTGGCCTTTTCTAACATATGCAAGGGTTAAACTCTGAGGCACATCAAGAATACTTTCTTTCACTTGGTTATAAGTTACGAGATATTGCTCGAGTAAAAAATGATATAAGCATATTCACTCCTTATTTGATTTAGAATTATGCAGTTTAGTGCTTAGACATAAGGTTCTTTAGAAGCACAAGTTTATAGTAAGTTCATTATGAATTCATTATAAGTTCTAACACTTATCTAGGAGTTATGTAGTTGACTTATAACAGTTTTCACTGACTTAGGATAAAGATTATCTTTAAGGTTTTTACTTAATTCAGTAGTTAAAACTCTAAGTTAACATTTATAAAGTGGGTTTTCACTGAACTCATAATATACTAATCAGACACTTTTATGACAACTTAGCTAAAGACAGAAAACAACCTTGGGGGCCTGGGGAACATTACTAAAAGCTTCTTTTGAGTTTTCTTTAGAAACAAGCACTGCAGGATAAGAGAAAAGTAACGGAGACACCTGGACAAGAAAGGCGATTACAGAACTCTGAAGGCCATAAAGCCCCAGAAGGAAGACTACTGCTAAACTTTCTGGAGACAGTTCAAGGACTGTAATTTGGGACTTTGAGCTAAAACTATCATCTTTGGCCTTATGAATAAGACTCATTGTCTGAATGTTTACAGGGTTCTTGGCTTGTTTGTTGCTAAGACCACTAGATGGTGGTAACTTGTAGAGGATATGTACGTGAAGGAATTTTCTTTGTCTTGCCCCTTTACGAGTGGTATAAAAGCTCTGTGTTAGCTAACATTAAATTGTCATCTGTTCAAGAAGCAGGTGTCCGGGTATATTATCTTCGTCTTTCGCCTATCCGTCTCTCCTTCAGGAAATCTCACGACCCGGCAAGGGGCTGGTCCCCTTCAACAGATAAAGCCTTAGTGACCACAAGATAACCACGAAAGTTTGCCACTTAGGTAGCAACAAAATTCCGTTCTAGCTCCCTCGCAGACCTTGAATCCCTTCCCCCTTCCTTTGTGCTTGATTATAAAATACGCATGCTGGGCTAGTTCGGCGCCACTTCTCCATCAGAGGAAAGTGTCCCACCCGCCCCCAGCTTTTCTTTATGTCTTTGTGTCTGTGAAACATCCTAAGGATGCCGTTTGAGTCTCTGGACCCTTGTGGGCCCTGAACTAGCTGCATCTGTGGGCTTTTCTATGAAATGAGCCAGTGAATTTGCTTTTGTTTGTGCCAGTTTGCTTTGATTCCCTGTGTCTTGGAATCAAAAGATGCCTCTGATGTAGTTACTGATGAACTCTCCCTCCTTTTATTGATGGATAGGGGGGAAACTCAGAGTCCGATTTGCAGCCTACGTGCAGCCAATAGACAGGCTTACATGGGTAGAGTTCATCGACTTGTCCCTTGTTTTGCCTTCTTTATTCTGCTCCTTTTTTCTTCGCTCATATTTTATCTTGCTACATTTTATGTATCTTTGTAGCCCCTTCCAATCCCTTGTACAGTCTGATTGTCAGCGGGAGAGATTGGTCCCTGTATTATCCCACCTGGACTCCAACCAGATGAAGAGTTATTCCTAGCAGACATGATTGGTTTCCTGTCCAAGTTTCATTTCTCCCTTCTCCTGTTCCCGCCCCTGATTTTATTGTGGATGTCACTCTTCTCTCTTACAACCAAGTGCTTTGGGGAAGGCTGGCCTCACCCACGCTTCAGGGACGGGCCTGGTAAACCTGAGCGTAACCTCCTCCTTGCAAGGGCATTGATTTGGGAATCTGTGCCACGGAGATGCCGGGAGAAACTGCTGGTGGCTTCTACTTCTGGGAGACCTTTTGAAAGTGAGCCTTGGCCGGGCTCGTGGCTCAGCCTGTAATCCCAGCACTTTGGGAGGCCGAGGCGAGTGGATTGTCTGAGCCTGCAGGTTTGAGACCTGTCGGACAACTTGGCGAGACCTCGTCTCTACAATAAATCAAAAAATTAGCTGGGCGTGGTAGTGCACGCCTGTAATTCCGGCTACTCGGAAGGCTGAGACAGAAGGATCGCCGGAGCCCAGCAGGTCAAGGCTGTGGTGGCCGGGAGCGTGCCACAGCACTCCAGTCTGGGCAACAGAGTGAGGCTCAAACTAAAAAAAAAAAAAATAGTGAACCTTTCCCTCTTTGACTACACGGCGTGGTTATGGGTATGAGTCCCGAAACAGCTGCAGCCATTTCACCCCTCTGTTTGGGAATTAACCCGGTGCCAAGAGTGAACAAAGCAGAATGAGAGGAGCAGAGCCACTGCAGCAAGCCAGTTCCGGGAACTGCAGAATCGCTGGTTTTGGTGATTTGAACCAATACATATTTTCATTCCAGCCACCTTGAGTTGGGTCTGCCCTTTAAAAGGCTCCCAATGTAATTAGAGAAGTTCATTTTCCTTTGAGCAGTTGCTGTGGGGCCACCTTGGTTCGTAGGGGTAAGAACCTTCAAAAAACTCTGCATGGTGTGACAGGCAGTTGCAAGAGATGGCCTCTCCCGGGAAATGCTACCTTGGCAGTGAGGTCACGTGCCTTGACTGAGTTCAGCGGCTTCCAAACCACCTTAGAGCTCACTGCAGCCACTCCAAGTTCAGTCGGCTTCACAGAGAATGCACTTTATACCTTGAAATTGTTCAAAAGTTATTGATGGTTTCTGGGGAGATAGGGCACCTGGAAGTTCTCCTCCTATCTGGAGATCTTTCAACTCGCTCACAAGGGCCCACTCACGAGTTCCTGAAGCTGGGCCCTTCCCTTCTTTACGGGTCAGAAAGGAACCGAATCTCCTCTTAGACACAGGGTACAACACGGTTGTCTCTCATGTCAAAAGTCACGATTATGAGAATATCACATTTAATTATTTAGCTCCTACCCTGTGTCCAGCACCAACCACACTTGGTGCTGTATGGATGCAAACTCCATGGTAAAAGAATTTAAGATCAAAGATACAGATTTTTTTTTTTTTTTGAGTTGGAGTCTCACTCTGTCACCCAGACTGGAGTGCAGTGGCTGCTCCCGGCCACCGCAGCCTCGACCTGCTGGGCTCCGGCGATCCTTCCGCCTCAGCCTTCCGAGTAGCTGGAATTACAGGCGTGCGCTACCACACCCAGCTGATTTTTTGATTTATTGTAGAGATGAGGTCTCGCCACGTTGCCCAGGCAGGTCTCGAACCCGTGGGCTCAGACAATCCACTCATCTCAGCCTCCCAAGGCCCAGGATTACAGGCTGAGCCACCGAGCCCAGCAGATTTTTTTTTTTTGAGTCAGAGTCTCGTTCTGTCGCCCATGCTGCCTCAACCTGCTGGGCTCAGGCGATCCTTCCCCCTTAGCCTTCCAAGTAGAACTACAGGTGCGCACCACCAAACCAGGCTAATTTTTTAAATTTCTCTGTAGAGGTGAGGTCTCACCAAGTCGCCCAGTCTGGTCTTGAACCCCTGGGCTCAGGCAATTCTCTTGTCTCAGCCTCCCAAAGTGCTGAGATTACAAGGAGATAGCCACTGCAGTTGGCCCGGAGGTATAGAATTTAAGATATCCTTTAAATAAAATATAGGCCTCTTCAAATTTCTTTTGCAAATTACCACTTGGTAATCCCCCTCAAATACATCCCCAAATAACAAGTTAAAAATCTAAACGCCAAGTTAAGAAGCTAGCTAAAAAGCTCAGTGCTGCCGGGCTCGGTAGCTCAGCCTGTAATCCCGCGCCTTTGGGAGGCTGAGGTGAGTGGATTGCCTGAGCCCGCGGGTTCGAGACCCGCCTGGGCAGCGAGACCTCATCTCTACAATAAATCAAAAAATCAGCCGGGCGTGGTAGCGCATGCCTGTAATTCCGGCTACTTGGAAGGCTGAGGCGGAAGGATCGCCGGAGCCCAGCAGGTCGAGGCTGCGGTGACTGGGAGCGGCCGCTGCACTCCAGTCTGGGCGACCGAGTGAGACTCCAACTCAAAAAAAAAACAACAAAAAAAAAACGCTCAGTGCTAATAAAAACACTCTCCCCAGATGTCTACCTGTATGTCTGAATGTAAACACAGAGAAATAGAGATTTCGTAGTCTTGGCAGTTCAGCAGATTTTCTCGGGCTACTTCACTGGGCCATTTTTGTGTTATCAATTCACAAAAGTGTCTATAATCACACTCCAACCATAGATTACAAGAATGCATTCGGTATCACGAATTTAAACAAGTTCATGGTTTAAAAAAAACCCAACATATATCAAGTTAGTGCTTTTCCTTGCCGTGATAAGAATAAACTCAGCTTTATCTCATCAACAGGTTGTTTTGATGATGCTTTCAGAGAGCTAATAGTCTACAGCATTCAACGTGTGTGTTTTGTTAGCTTATTTTCTTCAGTCCTCCAGTTCTCCTGAAAGCAACCACTATTAACAATTTCTTGCGTCTCTCCAAAAATTTGTAATAATTTTCTTGTATCTAATTGCTTGTAAAACCATGCACTTTTCCATGTGATCATTTACTCTTTATATGACCCCATGTCATATATGTCAGCTGTCTTTTCTGTTTGCTTTCATACTAATATTTGTTTTATAAGATTCTCTTTTGAAAATTAAATAAACATTTTTCTCTTTTCTGATATCGCCTTTCCTCCTTTTTTTCCCCCCCAGAAGAGTTTTTTTCCCTCCAGTGTATATGTATGCTAGTTCATTTTTTCCTGGTTTTTTATGACCTATCAAGAATATATTTTATGGGACCAGGTGCAGTGGTGGCTCACGAATGTAATCCCAGCACTTTGGGGGACCAAGGCGAGAGGATTGCCTGAACCTGCGGGTTCGAGACCAGCCCGGGCAATTTGGTGAGACCTCGTCTCTATAAGAAATCAAAAATTAACAGGGCACGATAGCACGTGCCTGTAATTCTGGCTCCTTGGAAGGTTGAAGTGGGAGCATCGCTGGAGCCCAGCAGATCCACACTGGGGTGGCTGTGAGTGTACCATTGCACCCAGCCTGGGCGATGAAGTGGGACTTTGACTCAAAAAAAAAAAAATTATATAAAACGCTTAGTAGTTAACTCTTATTTGGTAGAGTTTAAGCCTAATTCAATGAGTTCACTCATTATTGAATATATCCCTTGCAAGTTATTCTTCCAGAAGAATGTCATTGTATTTCAAGCCTTAATAACTAAAGGGAGAATAGTTTTACACTAAAAGAAAAAAAATTTTTAAATAGTGTTAATTTAATTATCTGTACATCTTTTTTGGTCCCTGAATACTCTAAAAAGTTTTTTTTTTTTTTTGGTCTGTTTGCTTTTTGCCTTTGTTTTTGGCTGGGCAAGGTGGCTTTCACCTGTAATCCCAGCACTTTGGGAGGTTTAGGCAGGAGGGCCACTTAAGCCCAGGAGTTCAAGGTTATAGTTGAGGTTTTGTACTCCAGCTTGGGCAACAGAGCAAGACCCTCTCTCAGAAAAGAAGAAAAAAGATTTTTTTTTTTTTTTTTTTTTTTGCTGCTTGAGATAGACAAAATGTTCATCCTGTCTTTGGTGGGAGAATTTGGGAGTAATTATTTTGTTGTTTCCTAGTTGTCTTTTTTAACTTTTCCTGTAGGAATATGAATTACTAGGCTCAATTTTATAATCTGAAGGAGAAAACAATGTCACAATTAAAATCTGGATATCTATTCTAAGATATTGCACAATAATGATTTCCCTAATCATTAACCAAAAGTATACAACTCTATGGTTATCTTGAACATTGAACCTTTGTAGATTTTCAGAGTTGCATAAGTACAACCACTTATTAGTCAACCTTTTTCTTGCTAAGCATAATTGAGACAGCATATTTTTTTCCTGTGTCATGTTGATGAGACATTCCCTCCTACTGAATTATCTCTGTGAGATTAAATATTTGTAGTATGCACACATTGAGCAATTAAGAAGAGGTTTTTTGAGGCCATTAAGAGAAAATTGGGGAGAAATCATTTCACATAAGCCCAGCAGAGCTAAGGCGAGAATCCAGGTTTCCTCACCACTATATCTTGCAGTCTTTCACGATCCAGCCTTCCTATCCCTATTATAAATATCAGGGCATTTCCCCCACCCAGTCTTTTTTTTTTTTTTTTGAGTCAGAGTCTCACTTCATAGCCCAGGTTGGGGTGCAGTGGCATGCTCACGGCTACCCCAGCATTGACCTCCTGGGCTCCAGCGATCCTTTCGTCTCAGCCTTCCAAGTAACCAGAACTACAGGTGCGTGCTACTACGCTCAGTTAATTTTCTATTAACTATAGAGACAAGATCTCACCAAGTAGCCCGGGCTGGTCTCAAACCTGCAGGTTCAGGCAATCCATGCACCTCGGCCTCTCAAAGTGCTGGGATGACAAGCTGAACCACTGAATCCGGCCCAGTCTTCTAATACTTTATTATTCTCGGCGATTCAAGAAGATGGCAAATACTGTCTATAAATCTTAGGACCTGTTTTGGGCTTCGGGTACTTTCATATGCATTCCCTGTCTAATATCTCGAAAGGTCCCGCCTTCCCAGGCCAGGAACAACCACGATGAACTCTTCATTCAAATCAGCATTTATGGCCAGGCTTGGTGGCTCAAGCCTGTAATACCAGCACTTTGGGAGGCAGAGGCAAGAGGATTGCCTGTGTCCAGGGGTTCAAGACCGGCCTGGGCAACTTGCCAAGACCGTGTCTCTATAATAAATCAAAAAATTAGCCGGGCGTGGTAGCATGCCTGTAGTTCTGGCAACTTGGAAGAAAGGATCTTCTGAGGTCGAGGCTGTGGTGGCCGTGAGCGTGCCACGGAGCTCCAGCCTGGGTGACAGAGTGAGACTCCAACTCAAAAAACAAAAACAAACAAAAAAACAAATCAACATTTATATCATTGGAATCTATACATGTAAACAGGTAATTTTAAAAATAAAAATGAAATTGCACAGACTTGTCCCCTGCTTTTTTTTTTTTTTAATGGATTTTATTTTTTTGAGCAGATTTAAGTTCACAGCAATTGAACAGAAGGGACAGAGATTCTTGTCACCCCCTCCTCCACGCGGGACAGTTTCCTTACTCATCAGTTCATCAACGTCCTCCACCTAAGTGAGACATCTGTTTCCATGGATAAACCTACATGGACATAACGTTATCGCCCAAAGCCCATGGTGGACACTGGGGTTCTGGCTTGGCTTTGTACATTCGGTGAGTTTGGACAAATGTATAATGACATGTGAATGAAATGTATAATGACTGTTACAGTCTCATCCAGACTAAAGAGCCTCTGTGCTCGCCCCATGTCCCCCTCCCTGCCAACTCCTAGAAACCACGGGTCTGTACACTTTTCCAGAACATGCTGTCACTGGAATCATACAGTGTGCAGCCTTTTCAGATTGACGTCTTTCACTTAATAACATGCCTTTAAGTTTCCTGTGTATCTTTTCATGGCTCCGCCATTCCTTTCTTTTCAGTGCCAAATAATATTCCACTGGCTGGTATATTGATGTTTCATATGATTATTGATCTAATTGTATTAGCATCTACCATGTTGGTGACTTTTTCTTTTTCTTTTTTTTTTTTTTTTTTTGCCTTGGTTCTTTGTGCCTTTTTTTCCCCTTCCACTCTGTCTTTGGTCTTTACTTCTTTGTATGTTTGTTTTTTAAGACAGGGTCTTGCTCTATTGCCCAGGCTGGAGTGCAGTGGTGTGATCATAACTCACTGCTCACTGGCACTCCCAGGCTCAAGGGATCCACCATATCAGCATCCTGAGTAGCTGAGAAGCTGGGACTACAGGCACGTGCTGCTGTGCCCTGCTTCCCCGTTACCTCTGAAGGACAGTTGCACCGGGTACACGATTTTATGTTGGTGGGTTTTCTTTCTCCCCACACTCTAAATAATGTCACTCCATTCTCTTCTTGTTTGCATGCTTTCCGAGGAGAAGTTGGATATAACTCTTATCTCTTCTCCTCTATACGCAAGACCCTTTTTCCTCTGACTTCTTTCAGAATTTTTGTCTTTGATTTTCTGCAATGTAAATATGATATGCCTCATTGTAGGTTTTGTGTTTGGTTTTTCTTTCCATTTGGCATCGGTCCCGCTTGGCGCTCTCTGAGCTTCCCGGATCTGTGGTTTGGTGTCTGACATCGATATGGGGGAAATTCTCAGTCCTTATTGCCTCAAAACGTATTCTGGGCCTTTCTCTTGTTATTCCTCTTTTGCGAGTTTGGAGAGTATAATGACAAGTGTCCACCATGACATCATCATTTCGAGAGTCTCACTGCCTTCCAAAGCCCCTGTGCTCCGCCCATTTATTCATGTTGCCCTCCCTCCCTGCTGCCTCCTAGCACCACCGGTCTTTTTTTATAGTCTCCACAGTTTTGTCCTTTCCAGATTCTGCACATGTTACACTTGTTGGAGCCGGCTCACAGTTCTTCCTGTTCTGTTTATTTGGGCTTATTTGGTCATTTTTGCTCTTCCATGTTGGTATCTTCTACTGAGATATCTTCAAGCTCAGTGACTCTTTTGTCAGTCATGCTCAGTAGAGTAAAAAGCCCATCGAAGGCATTCTTCATTCCATGGCAGTGGTTCTGGTCCCAAGAGTTTCCTTCTGGCTCTTTCTGAGGATGTCCACCTCACCTGCCCCATCTATCCTTGCAAAACGCCGTCTACTTTATCCATCAGAGTCCTTGGCACATGGATCCCAGTTTTATGTTTCTGGTCTGGTAGTTACAACCTCTCAGCCACGTCTGAGTCTGGCCCTGATGCTTGTCCTGGCTCTCTGAAATGTGTATTTTGTCTTTTAGGAGACCACATCCTGTTTCCTTGACAGCTGGATGTGATGTACTGGGTCAAAAGAACAGAAGTACCTGGGCCTTTTGTGACATGGTGTTAAGGGTGGAAGAGGAAGAGATCTATAGACCTGGAACCAGGTCTCAGGATTTTTTTTTTTTCCCTCAGTCTCACTCTGTCACCCAGGCTGGAGTGTAGTGGCACACTCATGGCTACTGCAGCCTTGACCTGCTGGGCTCAGGCAATCTTCTGCCTCAGCTTTCCAAGAGGCTGGAACCATAGGTGCACACCATCATGCCTGGCTCATTTTTTGATTTACTGTAGAGACACGAGCTCACCAAATTACTGGGGCTGGTCTCAAACCCCTGGGCTCAGACAATCCTCTCGCCTCGGCCTCCCAAGGTGCTGGGATTATAGGCGTGAGCCACAGTGCCAGCCAGGTCTCAGTCTTTTAATCACACTGAGTTGCACAAGTGCTGGGGTCTTTATGTGCTTGGGGGCTGGAGTGTCGATTCCTTCATGCCCAGACAGTTGCTTGCATGGTTTGAACTTTCTACCTGTGCTGAAGCTTGCATGGTTTGAACTTTCTACCTGTCCTGTCCCGTCAGCTGGTCTGGATGGGGGGCACCAGGGGAAAGGGCGCGGGCAACGTCAGATGAGATGGTGTACGGCCGGGGGTGGGACCTCGTGCCTGTAACCCCAGCACTTAGGGAGGCGGAGGTGGGAGGATCGTTTGACCCCAGGAGTTTGAGGCCGCAGTGAGCCATGAGCAAGCCACTGCACTCCAGCCTGGGTGACAGAGTGAGACTCCAACTCGTTAAAAAAAACAAAACGATGTACTCCCCTGTCCAGACCCCTGTCCATTCACAGCTGTGAAGTTTAAGAGACTGGGTGCCTTTGTTGGGATTCATAGAACTATGCTCTAGAAAGGATGAATCGATTTTCTATATAGGTTGTACCTCAGTAGACCTGACTTAAAAAGGAGAGAGCTTGTAAGGAGCTGCTGATAGAGCCTGGCATATAGTGAGAGCTCAGGGCTTCCTGTTGTTATCATTATTATTATTATTATTACTATCATTATTATTATCCTAATTGGTGCTGCTCCTGTGATCTTTGGAATGAGAACAGCACCGTGGCAGGAAGTAGGCCACGTTTGCCCACTGTCTCAGGAAATAACGTGTGGTCTAAACTCCCCATCTTCATCATCGTGTAATAAGGAAGCAGGAGGCCCAGAGACCATCCCTTCCAGATTCATGCCTCTCCCCTCCCCTCTCGCCCTACCCCAGCCCTGCCTACATTGAGAAGGGAAATAGGCGATTCTCCCTCACCTAAGGTGGACGGATGGGAAGGCGTGGGAGGACATCACACAGAGACGACCTCTCTGCAAACTCTACAGCTCAAGCCCCAAGGCTTTCTTGGCTCCATAAATAGCTGAAGTTGCTGGCTCTGATGACCCAGCTGGGCAGACGAGTCAGACTCGCTTCTCCGACGGATTGTCTCCCTCAAATACAAGTAAACTTGCTTGCAGAACCCTGACAGAGTATTCCCCAAAGTGGTATCCAGGGAAGTCCAAGGTTCACAGTCAATTCCTGAAAGTGTATTTCTCGACCAAGATTTTCTCGCCCGAGCCCTACCACCAGAGCCAAGAGACAGATGCAGCCTGGAAACGCACCTTGTCCCAACTGAGATCTCCTAGTTTGACAACTCCCCTGTCCTGGCTCTTCCGGTGAGCGGTATGGATAATGACAGAAGAACCTGCAGGTTTTTCATAATAGTTGCACTGATTTACAGTGCCAGGGTGGTCTTGGTGGCTCACGCCTGCCATCTCATCACTTTGGGAGGCCAAGGTGAAAGGATTGCTTGAGCCCAGGAGTTCGAGACAGCCTGGGCAACAGTGAGACCTTGTTGCTACAGAAAATAAAAAAATTTGACTAGTGTGATGGCATGCATCTGTAGTCCCTGTTGGTCAGGAGGCTAAGGCAGAAGGATTGCTTAAGCCCAGGAGGTCTAGGCTGCGGTGAGCTATGATCGTGCCACTGCACTCCAGCCTGGCTGGCAGAGTGAGACCCAGACGCAACAAAATTACATTTCCATCAACAGTGCACTAGGGTTCCCTCTGCTCCACACCCTTGCCAACACTTATATATTTTTAAACTAATAGCCATCCTAACAGGCTTGAAGTGAAATATTTGGTTTTGACTTGCATTTACTTATGAAACTGAGCATTTTTTTCATACACCTGTTGGCCATTTGTATGTCTTCTTTGGAAAAGTGTCCATTCAAATCCTTTGCCCATTTTAAAAATTGTTTTACTTTTCACTATGTTGTATGAGTTCCTTACAGGATATTTTTGATCTTAACCCCTTATCAGATGGTTTGCAAATACCTCATTTTCTCCCATTCTGTAGCTTGCCTTTTCTTTTCTTTCTTTTTTTTTTTTTTTTTTTTTTTTTTTTTGAGTTGGAGTCTCACTCCATTGCCCAGGCCACCCCAGCATTGACCTGCTGGACTCAGGTGATCCTTCTGCCTCAGTTTTCCAAGTAGCCGGAACTACAGGCACACGCTACCACACTCAGGTAATTTTGTGTTTATTGTAGAGATGAGGTCTTGCCAAGTTGCCTGGGCTGGTCTCGAACCCCTGGGCCCAGGCAATCCTCTCACCTTGGCCTCCCAAAGTGCTGGGATGACAGGCTTGAGCCACCGCGCCCAGCCTCATTTTATAAAAAATTGTTTCCTCTGCTGTGCGTAGTTGTTTTTTAAAATCAACAACGAAGTCCACATTTGGCTGACCTACCTCTTGGCTCTCTTTCCGTCTGTAAGTTCCTTCTCCTTTTCTTCTTTTACTTTATTCATTAAGAAGTAGAATCATATGTGCTATAGAATCTGCCATGCTTTGGATTTTGCTGATTGCATTCCCAGGAGGTCCAAGTTCCTGGATTTCTTAGAAACTAGTGGTTGGGGTAGAGTTAGCATCGACGGAGACCCAACTTTTCAGCGGGGATGCTTCATTGGTGGCAATGTACACCATGCTTGGTTCTGACAGTTTAAGGGACAGTAGGGAAGGTTGGGTCATGACAGCTTCTAGTGACTGGCGCCACCATGGTGTTCGCAGAATCACAACATCGTGTTTACAATGTCTGGCAAAGGATAGCTCACATCTCTATACACCAGAAGATCTTAAAACAGAAGTGAAACTGTGCATGGAGGGGCACCCTCCTCTCCTCCCCACCCCCTCCACGGACAGACGCCACCCTTTCCAGGCATTGTGTCCTGAGCGGGATGAAAGCTTCCCGGTTTATTGACATCTTCCAGGGCTTTCTTTTACGTGCGGCCACTCCTGCAGAGACTTCTGCCACTTGGGGAACTGGTGGGTGTGCCTGTCTCTGGGGCTTTGAGTCACATGTCTATCCACTGGGATGATATAACCTGCATCCGAGAAGGTTAACGATTAAATTGCTGGGATGAAAGGTCACTGGGATGAAAGGTCACGAGGTCTGACTTTGGTTGGGATATCGGAACGCCAGAATGGTAGATAACTCACCTTCCACCTTCCTCAAGGAAAGAAGTGAAGAAGAAACGCCACAGTTATAGGAGAGTGCTCCTTCCAGAAGTGTTCCCGGAACCATGCTGGAGAGGTTCTGCAACTCGACTTTTTGGGTGAGAATTACACTTATCCTCACTATTGACTCTTAGACACAGAGCAAGCGGTAGATTGACTTAGGGTGACCGGCCACAGGAACCAGAAAAATTAGATGTGAGGCTGGTCCAAAGCACAGGAGTTTTTAGAAAGGATCATTCATAATACCTCCGGAGGATATCAGATCTGGGAAGGGTAATATAATTTCCTCTCTAGCGTGTGTACTGCATCTCTGACTCTTGTATTAGACTAGCTGGCTGCAAAATCGCCTTCTCTAAAGAGAAATAAGGAAAAACCTTCCAATTTTACCAGGAAAGGGAATTGTTAGGGAGGGGAGTTTTGCAGTATAGTTCGGGGGAGAGGAGGAAGAGATGGTCCACAACTGAGTCTTGCTGAGATATGTAATGCTGAAAACATAGTATGTTCTAGAAGAACTGACAACAAGAAGTTGAGGCCAGGTGTGGAAATGAGCATCCTGAACACTGATCTTTGAATTAGTTCCCACTAGAACAGGATAATTCTGTTTTTAGAGGAGAGAGGCGGCACTTAGCAGGTGAATAAGAATAGTATAATGTCGTGGAGTCGTAGCGAGCAGAGAATTTCAAGACTGAGGGCAGCCCACAGTATCAAACGGGGTTCGTGGGTGGAGATTGAGAAAGGCCCTTGGACTCAGTGATGCCGGTGAGATTTTAGTGAGAAAGTGTCCTGGCATCAGTGTCAGAATCACCAGGGGTGATTGACATCATTGCTTTTTGTGGGGTTTTTTAGATTGGAAAATATAGGTTATTTAGAAAGTCAATAAGAGAAAGAGACGACAGAGGAGCTATTCACCTCCCCAAGGTAGGGGAGGTGGCCAAGGCTAGGAAACATGGTGACCATCGCTCAAAGAGTCATGTAAACACACCAGTTTAACAAAGCAATGGACGATTGGCTTCGTTGAACTGCCTTCGGTGATTCCTCTGAATTCTGAAGTTTGATCACTTTGCGTAGGGATGAGGGGAGCAGGAATGAGACCACAGAGCACTTGGCTGGAATTTCTTGTGTCAGAAAGAAGCTGGGGCCCGAGGCCTCAAGGCCAGGAGGCATCTACCCTGGGAAGGTGGGGCTTAACGGGCTCCAGTATCTTGTGGGGCCATCTCTTGAGAATTCTTTCTGGGAATAATCTGATGAATAGCCATACGGAGCAACTTAAAAATGTTTACATAGGAAGAGGACTCGTGTAAGAACTGGTCCTCCTTCCCCTCCCCCCAGACACTTGCACTGTCTGCGGAGGGCAAGGACTGCTCTAGAACTTGCCGGGAGCAAGCTTTCTGTCCACGAGCGCCACGGTCACTGCTGGGCTGAAGCTGGCCGGGCCTCCTTGGTTCTGATATAAGCCTTCTGGGCCACAGGAGGCTGAATGGTAGCGTAGGACTGAGCATTCTCTCAGTCTGGCATCCGCCAGTGAGTTCAATCAGTGCTAGAAACTAGAATCATCACGTTTCTCATGTCCCAGGGGACTGACCGCTCTCTCCTCTGGACTGGGGCACAGTCCTTCTTCTTCCTACAATGTGGCAAATACAGTGCTGAGGCCGACTCAGCATCGCTGGTACAGAAAGTCACCCGGCATCACAGGACGATGGGTTTTCAGAGGTTGGCTTGGCCACAACAGTCACTAAATGTCACTTCGATGATGAATTTGTTTCGGTGGAGATAAGCAGGCAAACGCAGGCAGTTAAAGAGCAAGGCTGAGCCGGGCTCGGTGGCTCAGCCTATAATCCCGCGCCTTTGGGAAGCTGAGGTGAGTGGATTGCCTGAGCCCGTGGGTTCGAGACCCGCCTGGGCGGCGAGACCTCATCTCTACAATAAATCAAAAAATCAGCCGGGCGTGGTAGTGCACGCCTGTAATTCCAGCTACTCGGAAGGCTGAGGCGGAAGGATCGCCGGAGCCCAGCAGGTCGAGGCTGCGGTGGCCGGGAGCGGCCACTGCACTCCAGTCTGGGCGACCGAGTGAGACTCCAACTCAAAAAAAAAAAAAGAATATTTAATCCTTTGCTGAAGATTTTCTTTTCTTTAAAATTTTTTTTAAAGATGTGGGGTACAATTCATGGTTAAGAATACCAATGTTCACCGGGCTCGGTGGCTCAGCCTGTAATCCCGCAACTTGGGAGGCTGAGGTGAGTGGATTGCCTGAGCCCGCGGGTTCAAGACCCGCCTGGGCAGCAAGACCTCCTCTCTACAATAAATCAAAAAATCAGCTGGGCATGGTAGCGCATGGTAGCTCATGCCTGTAATTCCGGCTACTGGGAAGGCTGAGGCAGAAGAATCACTGGAGTCCAGCAGGCGAGGCTGCGGTGGCCGGGAGTGGCCACTGCACTCCAGTCTAGGCGACCGAGTGAGACTCCAACTCAAAAAATAAAAATAAAAAAAGAGCAAGGCTGGGTGTGGAGAGGGAGCTGAGATGCAATTGTTCGGAAAGGGTGGGAGGGAGGTGCAGGGGGAGGGTTTCGTGGGGGGTGTGCGGGGCAGGGGTTGGCGTTCCATCTCCAAACATGTCCAGCAATCCTTCCCTTCTGGTCCACAGAATTCCTCGCTCCTGGATAGCCCAGAGGCAGACCTGCCTCTTTGTTTTGAGCAAACTGTTCTGGTGTGGATTCCCTTGGGCTACCTTTGGCTCCTGGCCCCCTGGCAGCTTCTCCATGTTTATCGATCCAAGACCCAGAGATCTTCTATCACCAAACTCTACCTGGCCAAGCAGGTACGATAACCTTACTCCTTCCTAACTCCCATCCTTTAGGGCACACAACAGGGACATTTTTTGGTGCTTGGTATCCTCTTCACCGGCTCTCACCAGCTTTCCCAGGTGCTGCGGTCTCGGGTGGGCCTGTGTCCTCGGTGTGGCACTCTCGGTCAAAGTAGCTTTGATCTTTGCACTAAAACAGTGACTCTTACTCCTTATGGATATTGGACTCCCTTGAACATGGAAGATAAATCACAGATGAGATTGCCACTGTCTTCAGTATTTGAAAAGTCAACAAGGGATCACTCATCTGTAAGCTCTTCCGACAAATCAGAAGACTGCAGTTCAGTTGGCACCAACCTAGTGAACAATGAACTAGCTAATGCATCTTCTGCACCACTGAGGCAACCCACTATCCCTCATCTTCCAAAACTCGGGTCTGAAACGGGGTTTCTGTTTTCCTCGAGTATTCCATGAGTCAGGATGATCACCCACCATGCAGGAGGAAGGGTGAGGGTGCACAGTGACAAGACTGAGCAGGGAAGAGACCCAGGGAGCCAGGAGGGCGGGAGCCCTCTGACAGGGGCCAATTCACTTTGGAGGCGTCTCCTGGGGACCCAAGACCCTCAATTGAGGCTGGAAAGTAGACTCCTAAAATTTTCCTTTCTCTAGTTTTTTTTCCCCCCTATCTTCCCTGATCTTTAAACAAGTTTTTAGAAAGGCAAACTAGATTTCTACCTAGGTGCACGCATAACAATGACCTCAGGTCCCTGGAGCCTAAGAGAAGTGGAATTCACCTTGACACTCTGAGGTCAGGGCTGGTGGTGGGTTTTGGCAGACTCTGGATAGGAAAAAAAGATCTCTGAGAGCCCAAGGCAGGTCACTGGGTCCCTTGATGACCTGAGTGCCCAGCACAGAACCTAGCAGGTATCAAACGCGCAGGGTGAATTCGGCGTTCATTGATAGTTGGTGTTAAATGCATTGTAGGAACAGGGGTTGAATCAAGAGTGTGTTAGAGCCAGGCACGATGGCACACACCTGTAATCCCAGCTACTGGAGGTGGAGGCTGAGGCGGGAGGATCTCTTGAGGCCAGGAGTTCAACCTCCATCGCTTAAAAAAAAACCACAAAATAAGAAGATATGCTAAACTCTGAATATTCTGAACATTGAGGAACATTCTCAGTACCCGTGGAAATAAGTCAGAGCTCGAGGTTAGAGTCAGTTGTTAGGGCACGGATAGGGTGAGGGTGGAGGGGTGGATGGAGAGAGAGGCTCAGGGGGTGCGCAGCACCGCCGGAGCTGGTGTGCCGGGGTGTGCCCTGGCAACCCAGAGATCCGAGTAAGTGCAAAGAATTGCAACACACAGAGAGGTGAGAGAAGGAAAGATTTATTTAAGATAAGTTCACTCCCCACAGACAGGGAGCGGATCTACACTCTAGATGAGTGCGGCCCCGTAGCTCCCCGAGCCCAGGCTTAAATTCTTTTCCTTGGAGATGTTGCAGTCAGGGAGACATGACTGCCATGACTTCCTTATCGACCACCTGCGAATGTCTTGGAGAACCTGTGACATGGAGACCCACTGATGTCTGTCCATATTATCACAGCCCCTAGAGAAGGGTGTGACAAGGATTCTAATGTTCCTGCACCTTCCAAAGACATTCCTTAGAACTAGGGTGCACCTCCCCTTATCTCCTAGGCATTCCCAGTGGGTAGCTTCGGGGGATCCTTGACTTCCCTGTAGATAGGACCCATTCTACTGGAAGATTGAATCCCCACGTGCTCCCCCTCTGAGTGGTCATAACTTTTGCAATTGCAAGTTTCATGACTTTTACCATCCTTGCCCAATGCATGATGTCTTAGCTCTTGTAAATTCCCTTGACTCGAGGCAAGCTTGATTGCCACTATGAGCTACTTCTGATACCTGGCATGAGGAAGCCTCTTTCTGAAAAGACAAAGTCGGCAAAGTTAATTTTACCTGAAGTGTGCGTTTCTCCAAAACCATAGCTTCTACTTTCTCATCATTGTATTAAGGTTTAGGAAGAAGATTTTTTAAAACAATGCATTTCCCACTCTCGGTCTATCCTTGCATCAGTCAACTTAGGAGGCTTTTGCCATTTTCTGGAGCTTCCAAAAAGAGGTTGGGTAATGTGCAAATCAATACCCCATCTGAATAAAAGCTGTTAGTTACTTTTCATAAAATACTTTTTTGAGATATGATTGGCATTCCATACAAACCCCATTTAAATGCAACTCAGGAATTTTTTTTAGTACATTCACAGATTTGAGCAATCCTCACCCTGTCAACGTTAGAACATTTTTACTCCCTTGAAAAGAAACCTTTTAACCCCTGTCTCCCCATACCCTTTAGCCCTAAGGAACCATTAATCTCCTTTCTGTCCCTGTGCTCTCCCTGTTCTAGACATTGCCCGTGGATGAAATCATACAACATGTGGTCTGTCTTGATTGGCTTCTTTCACTTAGCGTGATGTTTTCAAGGTCTACCCATGCTAAAGCTTGTGTCAATACTTCCCTCCTTTTTATTATTCCATTGTATGGACATCACGTGCTCTGTTAAACCAGTCTATTGGCTGGGCATGATAGCTCAGCCTATAATCCCAGCCCTTTGGGAGGCCGAGGCGAGTGGATTGCCTGAGCCTGGGAGTTCGAGTCCAGCCTGGGCAACTTGGTAAGACCTCGTCTCTACAATAAATCACAAAAATTAGCTGGACATGGTGGCGTGTGTCTGTAGTCCCAGCTACTTGGAAGGCTGAGGCAGAAGGATCGCCGGAGCCCAGCAGGTCGAGGCTGCGGTGGCTGTGAGCGTGTCCCTGTACTCCAGCCTGGGCAACAGCGTGGGACTCCCACTCAAAAAAACCCCCAAAACCATTCTGCTTAACTTTCATAAACAAACTGCATGGAGAAAAAGAAAAGCGATGGACTCTCTTCTTTTTCTTTCCTGTAGTTAATAATCTACCCACCTTTATTCACAATCTAGACACACACACACATTTTTACCCAGGGCCAGCAAGACCATCTGACGCCTTTATCATTACTATTACTATTATTATTCAGCACGTAGGGAAAAGAATCCCAATGACTCATTCAGAAATGTTAGTGACGCGAGGCAAAGGCTGTCAGAGGCTATAATTCTGAATACTTTTTTTGGTCTGTTTTTGTTAATGACTAGAAATTTTAAATTTCTAAAATATATTTGGGAGTAAAAGCAGCAGATCTTTTTTTTTAGCTGGAGTCTCACTCTGTCACCCAGGCTGGAGTGCAGGGGCACACTCATGGCCACCCCAGCATTGACCTACTGGGCTCCGACGATCCTTCCGCCTCAGCCTTCCAAGGAGCCAGAACTACAGGGGTGTGCTACCATGCCTGGCTATTTTTTTTATTTTTTATTTTTTATTGTAGAGACGAGGTCTCACCAAGTTCCCTGGGCTGGTCTGGAGCCCCTGGGCTCAGGCAGTCCTCTCACCTTGGCCTCCCAAAGTGCTAGGAATATAGGCTTGAGCCACCACATTCAGCCCAAGTGCGTATCTCTTACCCGCATAGATCGCGTAGGGGTGACGTCCGGGCATCCAGTGTCCCCTTCACCCGAATGATGAGCATCGGACTCTGTAGGTGATATTTCAGCCCCCACCACCCCCTCCCACCCTTCATGGCCTCCAGTGTCTATTATTCCACTCTGTGCGTCTCTGTGCCCCCATTGTCTAGCGTCCAGTTCTGAACGCGGTTTATTCTTTCAGCAGCCCTTTGACACAGTGTAGAGAACAGCTGGAGTGTGCTGTTTATGTGTGCTAGAGAGAGAGAGAGAGAGAGAGAGAGAGAGAGAGAGAGAGAAAGAGGAGATCATTCCCATTCCACTCAAGCTGAAAGCAGGGGATCTACCCATTTTCTTTTTGAGATTCTTTCAGCGCCTTTGCCCATTTCATGATATTCATGATGGGTGATTTACGAGCGCACCTGCCCACACCGTCCTGAGTGTTTGGCAGTTTTTGACCTAAATGGCATAAACCCCATGTCCCACCCTCCCTACTCACCCGATCTCACCCCAGCAAATTTTTGCTTATTTCCCCGGATGTTTCCTCTGGGGGAAACATTTTGCTGATGTGAAAGAGGTGAAACCAAAAACAACAGAAGCATCCACATTGACGAGTTCAAAAGCTGTTCTGAGCCGTGGAACAAGCGTCTCCGCAGGTGTATTGCATCAAACCGAGAGGACTTTGAAGGTGGCTGAAGTCTAAACATCTAAGAATAGATACACAATTTTTTATAAACAAATTCCGGTTTTGGGGGTTCCCCTCGTATTTAAGGCTTCCATCCCTTCTAGGGATGTGGCAAGATTCTTTTTTGGTTTTGCAAGTTTCTGATGCTTAGAAAACTGCAGAAGTTGTTTCCAGGTGCCAGCAGTCACATACCTGAACCCTGGGACAGTGAAAGAGACACAAAGAAGGATGTAAGAATGGCCATGGAGAAAGCCAAAGTTTGGGGCTTAGAAAACGGTCCCCCAGAACGTGCCAATCTGGCATGCTGAGCACTCTGAACCAAAAGAGATCAAGGCCTCGAAACAGCCTTAAGACCAGGGGCTTCTGACCTCCTGTATAATCCCCTTTCCACCTTCAGGTTTTCCACCCTCAGTGGCTCACGCTGAGGGTGACAGGCACGGATTTGTTTCTTCTTAAACATGTCAAAGTAATTGGCTTCTTCTCTGAAATAGAAGCGTTCATTCCCCATAAAGTAGAACTTTACTTCTTTGTGAAAACCTTCTTCCTGGCTCAGTCTTCAACTTGACTTTGGTGGCTTCCTCTTCTGTCTGCCTTAGGGCTGTTTTTTCCGCTCTGACTCTGGTCCAGAGTTCCTACTGCTCTGGTTATTTAGACATTCGTGCGGTGTTGACCTCATCTGGACTCAGTCGATTCCCCTAACCAAGCTGGCGTGAGACTCCACAAGTGTGTTTGTTCAAGGTCACGTCCTTAGTGAAGGACCCAGCACACAGTAGGTCATGGAGTAACCTGAAAGTGAATGACCTAGTCCAGGGGAGAGAAGAGGAATTTGGGAGTGGAGTCTGTGGGTGCTGAGATCCGAGCAAGGTGTGCAGGAAAAACGGGCTTGATGTCGAGCCGGTGAGACCTGGCTCTCGCCTTCCGGTATTTGCCTAACGTAAGATTGCCTCACTTGTTCTGACAGTTTTGGAGAACAGGACCATGATAAGTGGGTGGAGGTTGTTTTGGTTCAATGGACTACAAAATAAGTTTCTGATAAAGGTTCCTGTCCAGTAGGAGAATGGACTGCTGGGGAATGCAGTCCCTGAAAATACTTACGATGAAGTTAGATGCTGGTCTGCAAGGGACACGGTGGAAGTATATAAGGGATAGAAGCTTCCTCTATGAGGGATAGAAGCTTCCACCAGGTGCCTTGGCATCCATAGAGCGTGAGGAAAGGGGACCGTGCCGAGATGGAGCGGCGTCACATGTGGCCAAAACATACTTCTTTCTTCATTAGGACATTGAGTTTAATAAACTCTTGTCTGGCTGAAGCTCCTTCAATAAATCAGAGATCAAGGACCAAGAGTATCAAGGACTTGGTAATCATTAAACAGTCACCTTATTACCTGGATCCCGACTGATAAAAGCATGCGTACAAGTGTTTTTTGACTGAAAAATAATGTGTGGTTATTGTAGAACATTTGGAGGCTCTGGGGAAATGGGAAGGAAATTAAATCCGTTGATGATTAAATCATTAACAGGCACCTATCAACATTTTGGCATGTTTCTTTCCACTCTTTGAAAACAAAACAAAAACAACTAAACATAATATACAAGTCAAAAACAAAAGCCTCTTCCTCACCCATCTGTCTGTCCCATTCCCCAGAGACCTGATTTTAAATTATTTGGACTGTTATCTCTGGATCAGCAAATGATGTGTTTATACCTCTACTTCTTGACCTGTCAGCTTCAAAACAAATCTATTTCTACCCTCTAGGAATGACAAGGAACTTAGCTACCTTTTCCTCTCTCCTCCTTGTTTTCTCGCTCATTTTATTTTGTATGGTGATTTTGTTTTATTTTGTATGGTGATTTTCAGTCGTTGGACTCATGACCTTTATACATTAAAATAATCTGCCATCAAGTTCAAATTCCACATCTTGTTGGCCAAATGTGTGAGGTGAGATCATGGGTGCTCTCAGATTTCTTGGATTCTGTCTGTGGAAAGACAGCCTCGAAAACAATTTTCAGACAGAGCGTCAGTAAGGAAAGTCTCCAAGTCCTTGCTTTCTGAAAATGTTTATCAGCATGTGGAATGCTAGGCTAAGAAACTTTTTAAAATCTCTGAAGATGTCACTGTATTGTGTTACTGAGTTAGAATTCTTCTTATTTTTTGTTATCCTCTCTAGAAACTTTTGCCCTCTTTATTCTTGATGTTGTGAAATTGCACGAGAGTCTGTCTTCATGAGTCTTTCTTCATTCAGTGGGTTCTGGATTTTCAACTTAAAGACTCATATCTGTCTTATCTCTCAGAATTTTTCGTGCATGGGTTCTCTCATTTCCTCTCCTCCAGTTTTGAAATCTCTCTCTCCAGAATGTCTTTTTTTAAAAATTTTTTTGAGATAGGGTCCTACTCTGTTGCCCAGGCTGGAGTACAGTGATAAAATTCTGGCTCACTGCAGCCTCGACCTCCTGGGCTCAAGCGATCCTTCTGCCTCAGCCCCCCCCAGTAGCTGGGACGCCAGGGACGTGCCACTACATCCAGGCAATTTTATTTATTTATTTTTTGTAAAGACGAGGTCTCACTATGTTGCCCAGGCTTGTCTCAAACTCCTAGGCTCAAGTGATTCTCTTGCCTCGGCCTCCCAAAGTGCTGGGGTTATAGGCATGGGCCACCGTGCCTGGCCAGAATGCCTTTTAGGTGGATATTTTACTATAAATCGATCCTTCTTCTGAATCTCTCTCTCTCTCTTTCTTTCTCTTTTCCTCTGTGTTCTGAGATATTTCCCCCAATGTTTTCTTCTAGTTATCCCAAAGATCTTTATTTTAGCAATCATAGGTTTGATTTCCAAGAATTTCTTTAAGTTTGTGAACATACTCTTTTAAAAAACAGCAGCCCATCAGCAGTTGCATGTCCTCTCAAGTCTCTCTTAGAACATGAATTTTTAAATATTCTAGGATTATCTTCTGTTCACGTAATAATTTCTGTTAGTTGCATCCCAGAATCAACTGTTCTGTTTAATTACCATGGCTGTCCTTTCTGTTGGTGTTGGTTTTTCTCAGCTCACTGGTGGTTACCTGCCTGGGAGTTCTGTTTGCATTTACAAAGGTCTAAGTTAGTAAACATAGGTGGCTAGAGCAGGCTCCTTGGCCATACCTGCTGAGCTCTGGGTCCTGGACAGTCTTCTGTGTGGAGAGGCCAAGGCTGTGCTTCTCCACCCCCACAAGTGTCAGGTGAGGATGAATCTACCTTGTGTCACCAACACTCCTCCACCCCCAGCCCTCCGTAGGGAAAGCGCTGGCAGGGGGTGGTGGGGATAACTACCAATGCGGTCAGTCTATGGTTGGATATATACAGATGGAGATACGAGGAGGACCCCAAAATACCCGGAATTGTCTTTTGGAGGGTGGTCCCTTGTAGTACAGCTCCCCCTACTAGGTAAGTGTCCTAAGAACCCACCAGCATCAGTGGACCAGCTAGCATTGTGGGGAGAGGTTCCTTTCAGCTTCAGTGAATTTTTTTGGGGGGGAGGAGTTTTTCAATGTGCTTGCCCATTTCATGATGGGTGTTTTATATGAATGTCGGAGATTTTGCCGATTTCGCCATTAAGAAATAACGTGGAGGCTTGGAGGTTGGTGGAATGAAGCAGTTTTTTGTTTGTTTGCTTGTTTGTTTTTATTTTTTTATTGCTTTTGCAAGAACGGGCGTCTCTCAAGTGAGCAGGCACACCGGATCCATTATAAACAACATTTATATACCCTATGACACAAGGTCCCTCCTCTGTTTTCCCTTTTTTTTTTTTTTAGTTGAAGTCTCACTCTGTCGCCC
>NW_007258866.1:372186-374080 GCF_000164805.1 Carlito syrichta | reverse complement strand
CCCGGCTGATTTTTTGATTTATTGTAGAGATGAGGTCTCGCCAAGTCGCCCAGGCGGGTCCCGAACCCGCTGGGCTCAGGCAATTTGCTCACCTCAGCCTCCCAAGGCGCAGGATTACAGGCTGAGCCACCGAGCCTGGCTCGTTTTCCCATTTGTTGGGCATTCCAGAGGTCACATTACTCTCCCGGACGTCACCTACATGGTACATACTGGCTGGTTTACAGAATTATTATAAAGTTGCCTCACTTACATGTTCTATTTGCTGATTGGCTCATAAGACCTTTATTTAGATTGGATCCCACAAGAATTCATAGCCCGTCAGAGTGAAAGACGCGAGAAAAGAGAACAAAGAAGCTGGGAGCTGGTCAGTG
This sequence comes from Carlito syrichta, assembly GCF_000164805.1. Classification (NCBI taxonomy): domain Eukaryota; kingdom Metazoa; phylum Chordata; class Mammalia; order Primates; family Tarsiidae; genus Carlito; species Carlito syrichta. The sequence goes on along the minus strand of NW_007258866.1, from coordinate 373,709 downwards.
TAAGGGCGTGCAAGACATCTAAACATTAATCAGGTTCCAGTTTTGAAAATGAACCATTCTATTTCATACATGAACAACCTGCTCACACTGCGCTGAGTGTTCAGCAGTGTCCAAAAATGGCATGTCCCCATGCCCCACCCTCCCTATGCACCTGATCTCCCCCCAGGAGACTTTTTTTTGTTGTTTTCCTGGATAAAAAAAGTCCTCCAAGGGAAACGTTTCGCCAGTGTGGAAGGGGTGTAACAAAAACAGCAGAAGCACTAAAAGGCATCAACATGGATGAGTCCAAAAACTGTTTTGAGTAGTCTCATTTTGAGTTTTTGAGCAGTGGAAACAGCGTCTCGATAGGTGTATTGCATCCAACGGAGAGGACTTTGAAGGTGACTGAAGTTTAAACATGTAAGAATAAATACACAATTTTTTATAAAGAAATTCCAGGGTTTTTTGTTTGTTTGTTTCCCTCTTGTGTAGTTGGCTATATGTAGATGCGGGGCTAAGAAGGAGAAGTGGAGGCAAGAAGCCCCTGACATAACTTGTACCCGTCTGTACACAGAACTCAGTTATGCAACGCTGATTTCTGTCCCGTTTTCCATCCTTACTCTCTCTCCTCTGTCGGGATTGACAGCAAACCACAGATTCCCAGGGTTAAGTTTCTCTTCCCTGAAAGTCACCCCTCTTGGCTTAACAATAAGAAACTTGTGATCGGGTTTAACCAGAAGTCCAGAGGCAGTGTAGCTGCAGGGTGTGATAATTCGGCAGCTCAGCTACTTATCGGTTCTTTTCATTTTTCTGATAATCTCAGCATATCGAGCTGAAGTTGTCAAGCTGGCAGTGAGAACCCTCGGGCGGCAGCAATAGCCCCAAGCTTCAAGTCAGTGTCCAGAGGCAGATCAAGAGGCCGGGTGTCCCTGGGTATCACCTAGAAAAAACAACAGTTGACTACTGGTAGCTCTAATACTGTCAGACGCACTGTTTAAAGCATACGATTCAGTGGTTTTTAGTATAGTAACAGAATTGTGTGATCATCACTACAAATTCCAAATATTTTCATCGCTCCAAATGAAACTCTGTACCCATTAAGCGGTAACTTCTTGTTTCAGCCCATTTTACTCCCAGTTTCTAGAAACCACAGCTCTACTTTCTGTGTCTATGAATTTGCCCATTCGGGACATTCCGTAGGCATAGAATTATACTACATGTTGCATCTGACTTATCTCACTTAGCACCGTGTTTTCAAGGTTTATCCATGAATCAGTACTTCATTCCCCTTTTTTTTTTTTTTTTTTGGAGTTGGAGTCTCACTCCATCACCCAGACTAGAGTGTAGTGGCCGCTCCCAGCCACCGCAGCCTCAACCTGCTGGGCTCTGGCGATCCTTCCGCCTCAGCCTTCCAAGTAACCACAATTACAGGCATGTGCTACTACGCCCAGCTGATTTTTTGATTTATTGTAGAGGTGAGGTCCTGCTGCCCAGGCGGGTCTCGAACCTGTGGACTCAGGCAATCCACTCACCTCAGCCTCCCA
>NW_007258866.1:346779-371783 GCF_000164805.1 Carlito syrichta | reverse complement strand
GCCACTGCACTCCAGCCTGGATGACAAAGTGAGACTCCAACTCAAAAAAAAAAAAAAAAATCATGGTATGCTATACATAATATGAAATTTACCATTTTGACCATTTCACAGTGTACAATTCAGTGGTATTAAGTACTGTCACAATGTTGTACAATCATCACCACTCTGTAGTCCCAGAGCTTTTTCACTACCCCAAGAAGGTGTATTTACAAAGTGAGAAAGGGTGCTGGGGCTTAGTAGTAGTGAGCTGTTTCCATGCTAGGTGTGAAGGAACGGGGAAGGAGAGTGAGACTGGAGGGGTGGGTGGGGGGTCCCACTCACCACAGCAACCTGGGATGTCTACCCACCTAGTTCCCCCTCCCTGTGGCCTTTTCTTGTGTGTGTTTTGGGCCATGGTTTTTGATGCTGGGTGGCATGAAGTGTAGTTTCTCCATGGGTTCTTGACTTCACCACAGAAAAGAATTTCAGAGCGAGTCCCAAGTAAAGATTAAGACACCGTTTATGAGAAAGAAAAGACACGTTCAAAAGAGAACGTGGGTGCTTTAAGAGAAAGGACACGCCGACCTGTTGTTAACTGAGTGTTTTATACGTTTTTTAGTGATAATTAAGCAACCTGTTTTCTTAAACTAAGATTTCTGTGCTATGTGGTAGATTACAATCTATTGGTCACAAGTCTCTAATCTTATCTACTTCTAAGTGTACTTGCCTCCTTCTAAGTCTCAAGATAATGGTAAAATGTACTGTTTTATGGTTTAATTAAGTTTCTTCCTGAAAACCCCACCATCCCCCAGTGCCACCTGTAATTCCCATATTGCTTATGGTTTCTATAGATGAGTGTATCAGCCATCTGCATTCCGAGGTTGGGTTTGGGTGCCTGGTTAATGTAGGTATTGCTCTAGAGAGTTATGTCCAGATAAGAAAGCGCCCAGCTGGTTTTCTAATTATCTAAGCTATGCCAGCCTGCGAGAGACTCATCTATCACTAAGCTATGCTAGTGATCCTGCCTTGGTTTTCTCTGTTGTCTTGTCTGTCATTATTAATAAGTTTGCTTTTTGTCTTTTAAGACTTATCTGGTCTACTGAAGTGAGCACACCCTTCTCCATTTGTACTTATTCTCAGTGCCATTATGGATGTACTTCTTGGGTACTTTTTTTTTTTTTACCATCATTTCAGTGGAATGGGGAGGGATAGAGGATAAACAAATGTGCTAAATCTGGCATTTTGAATGGGAAACGCCCCCTTTCTGTGTATTTTTTTTTTTTTTTTTGAGTTGGAGTTTCACTCTGTCACCCAGACTGGAGTGCAGCGGCACACTCCCGGCCACCACAGCCTTGACCTGCTGGGCTCCGGCGATCCTTCCGCCTCAACCTTCCAAGTAGCTGGAACTACCAGTGTGTGCTACCATGCCTGGCTAATTTTTTTGATTTATTGTAGAGACGAGGTCTCGCCAATTTACCCGGGTGGGTCTCGAAACTGTAGTCTCAGGCAATCCACTCACCTCCGCCTCCCAAAGTGCTGGGATTACAGGCTGAGCCACCGAGCCCGGCTTTCTGTGTATATTTTTAAAATATAATGAACTCATTGCATATGCAATTTTGAAGTGTACTTTTTCATTTAAGATGCTACAAAAAGCTCTTTTCAGTTTATTAATATTACGCTTAATCATAATTTTGATGACTACATAATAGTTGCTAACATGAGCATATCATAATGAATTTTAACAACTCTTGCAGTATTAACTCCTCCCAAGAAACACCTGTGCCATTGTTTTGTTTTAGGTTTTTTAATTTCTTCACTATTAAAAGTGAGACACCGATGAATATTCTCATGCATAAATATTTGCCTGCGATTCATATTATTTTCTCAGAGTAGATTCCTAGAAGTAGAAATACTATATCAAAGTATATGAGCAGTTTAATGCTTTGAAACATAAAAAATTTTTATAATTTAGGAAGATTTTTGCCAACTTAGAGTCTTTTTTTTTTTTTGAGTTGGGGCCTCACTCCATTGTCCATGCTGGAGTGCAGTGGCATGCTCATGGCCACCCCAGTGTTAACCCACTGGGCTCCAGCAATCCTTCCACCTCAACCTTCCAAGTAGCCGGAACTACAGGCATGCCCTACCATGCTCGGCTAATTTTTTGATTTATTGCAGAGATGAGGTCTCACCAAGTTGCCCCAGCGGGTCTTGAACCCATGGGCTCAGGCAATCCACTCACCTCAGCCTCCCAAAGTGCTGGGATGACAGGTTGAGCCACCGAGCCTGGCCTACGAATTTAGAGTCTTACCAACAATGTGTTTAAGTGTATGTCCCTGCACCCTTGTCAGTATCAAGTACTATTTTCAACTTTGTCAATTTTATATGCAAAAATGGCATACCATTGTTTTACTTTGTGTTTTGATAAATACTAATGGAACTGCTTTTTTTTTTTGACTTGGAGTTTCACTCTGTTGCCCAGGCTGGAGTGCAGTGGCACACTCCCGGCCACCACAACCTCGACCTACTGGGCTCAGGTGATCCTTCCACCTCAGCCTTCCCAAATAGCAGGAACTACAGACGCACGCCACCACGCCTGGCTATTTTTTGTGATTTTTAGTGTAGAGACGAGTTCTCACCATGTTGCCCAGGCTGGTCTTGAACCCTCTCCCAGGGAGCTCAGATAATCCTCTCACCTTGATCTCCCAAAGTATTGGGATTACAGGCTGAGCTACCACGCCCGGCTGAAACTGCTTTTTGAGACTTATTAAGGGCCTATAATCCCAGCACTTTGGGAGGCCGAGGTGAATGGATTACCTGAACCCACGGGTTCGAGACCTGCCCAGGCAACTTGGTGAGACCTTGTCTCTACAATAAATCAAAAATTAGCCGGGCGTGGTAGTGCACCCTGTGGTTCCAGCTCCTTGGAAGGCTGAGGCAGAAGGATCACCAGAGCCCAGCAGGACGAGGCTGTGGTAGCCGGGAGCGTGCCACTGCATTCTAGTCTGTGTGGCAGAGTGAAACTCCAACTCAAAAAAAAAAAAAGATTTGTTAAGCATATTTTTCATTTGTGAATTGTCTGTTCATATCACTTGCTCGTCTTTTAAAATGGGGGTGTTGGTGTATTTAACTTCTCTTTTAATAGATAATTTTCAGGGCGTTGCAAAATTCAAAGGGTACAAAGGATACACGATACCCTAGTCACTCATTCCTGTCTTAGTTGGCAACTGTTGATAACACCAATTTCTTGTCTGTCCTTCCAGAGATAGCCCATGATTTTACAAACACCTAAATACATGTTTCTTTCCACACCAATGCTAGTGTCCCATATATGTGCTCTGTGTCCCAGAGAGCTTTCCATTTCAGCATAAGAAGAGCCTTCCTCCCTCCCTCCCTTCCTTCTTCTTTCGTCAGATTCTCCTTCTTTCACCCAGACTGGAGTACAGTGGCATGATCACAGCTCACTGTAGCCTCAAACTCCTGGGCTCAAGTGATCCTCCCAAGTCAACTTCCCAAGTAGCTGGGACTGCAGTCATGCGCCACCACACCTGGCTAATTTTCCTATTTTTTGTAGAGACGAGGTCTTGCTGTATTGCCCAGGATGGTCTCGAACTCCTGGACTCAAGCAGTCCTCTTGCCTCAGCCTCTCAAAGTGCTGGGATGACAGGCATGAGCCATAGCACTGGCCAAAAATACAAAACATCTTTCTACAAATATTAGAGAAGTGAACAAATTAGGAGCTGTGGTGAAACACAGGGTCAAAGGGGGCTGAGGAATCAGTGAACCGCTTTATAGCTTAACCCTTCTGAGTTTTTTGGGATTTTTTTGTTTTTGTTTTTGAGTTGGAGTCTCACTCAGTCGCCCAGACTGGAGTGCAGTGGCCGCTCCCAGTCACCGCAGACCTTGACCTGCTGGGCTCCGGCGATCCTTCCACCTCAGCCTTCCGAGTAGCCGGAATTACAGGCGCGCGCTACCACGCCCGGCTGATTTTGATTTATTGTAGAGATGAGGTCTTGCTGCCCAGGCGGGTCTCGAACCCGCGGGCTCAGGCAATCCACTCATCTCAGCCTCCCAGAGGTGTGGGATTACAGGCTGAGCCACCGAGCCCGGCGAGTTTTTTGTTTTTTAAAGAAGCCTCCCAATCCCAGAAAATAGGAATAACCCCCTTCATCACACATCTTTGAGCTTTTTACTTCCGACTCTTGAGGTTAGAGCATATATCCTAAAGATATCCAGACTAGTATCATATCTACTTATCTCTAGACAGAGACAGCTTCTATCATGTTGTCCTTAGCAGCCAAGGTTATTGAAACCTCTTTGATAAGACTTCAGTCATACCTCACCCCACCCCCACCCCAAACGGATGCAGTAAGCACGATGAGAAACAGGATTTCGAAACCGAGCATATAGCTTCAAAACAAGAAAAGTCCTGCGAGCGAGGCAGGGAGGGCGGGAGGATTCAGCCACTGCCCGGACTGAGATTGAATAATATACCCATTTTCACACATCTTTGGGCTGCAGGCTCACGGAGTAATTTAGGAATATGTCCATGAGACACTTAGTGGCTTGCTGTTTGGCACGGTGGCCTTCCCCAGCAGTTTCCAAGGCAGCCTCGCAGTCCCTGGCAGGAAGATTTTGCCAGAATGCTTGCAGGACTGCAGAGAGAGATCCCTCTCCACAGTTTTGGAATGGGTTGGTCCAGGCCTGACGGCTTGGGTGCACCGGATCCACCTGTCCCGGGAAGGGGTGCACCAAGTCGGGTTCCTCCCATTCTGGTCGCCCCACAGCGGAAGGTCTCCAGATGTGTGCGCCAGGCATCCCTGGCGGGAAGAAGAGTAGAGGTCTGGGCATTTTGCAGACGCTGAGCTCTGAGTCACACGGCAACTATCTTTGGTTTTCCGCCACCTCTTAGATTTCATTTCCTTCCGGGAACCAGCTCTTTACCTGTTTGTAGCTAAGGTTCAGGATGCTGGAACGTTCTTTTTTTTTTTTTCTTTTTCTTTTTTTGAGTTAGGGTCTCACTCTGTTGTCCAGGCTGCAGTGCTGTTGGCATGATCATGGTTCACTGCAGTCTCAACCTCCTGGGCTCAGATGATCCTTCTGCCTCAGCCTCCCGAGTAGCTGGGACGACAGGCTCATGCCACCACACCCAGCTAATTCTTTTATTTTTTGTAGAGAAGAGGTCTAGCTATGCTGCTCCGGCTGGTCTGTTTTCCTGGGCTCAAGCAATCCTCCCAACTTGCCTCCCAAAGTGCTGGGATTATAGGCGTGATTCACCATGCCTGGCTCCTTCTTTGTTATGTGAAGTTATGCCAGAGTCAGGCTAGAAAACAAACTCACCATCGGGTGAGTCTTTATCAGGCATGACTCCCCAAGCCTCCTAGTTAGGAGTTTGGGTAAGAGGAAAAAAAAGACCAGGTTTAGTCCTTGGTTTCTCCTTCTGGCCAAACATCATTTCTTGGAAGGCCTGTGTAGGCCAGTACACAGCAAGAGGTCCCACATTGCTCGGAAGACTCATTCCTAGGGTTGTCTATTTTGTTTACCTGGTGAGGTCCCATGGTGCTAGGAAGCATATTCCTAGACATATCTGTTTGGTAACAACTGTTTCAACATCAGTGATGTTGGATTAAAGGGGAAGGGCATGGTTTGGCCTGATTTTATAATCAATTGTTAAAGAGTAAGAAGACCGGGCTCGGTGGCTCAGCCTGTAATCCCGCACCTTTGGGAGGCTGAGGTGAGTGGATGGCCTGAGCCCGCGGGTTCGAGACCCGCCTGGGCAGCGAGACCTCATCTGTACAATAAATCAAAAAATCAGCCAGGCGTGGTAGCGCATGCCTGTAATTCCGGCTACTCGGAAGGCTGAGGCGGAAGGATCGCCGGAGCCCAGCAGGTCAAGGCTGCGGTGGCCGGGAGTTGCCACTGCACTCCAGTCTGGGCGACAGAGTGAGACTCCGACTCAAAAAAAAAAAAAAAAGAGTAAGAGGGAACCAGGCCTAACTTTTATCCTAGGTTTCAAACCTGAAGAACATCCCGGATCAGATCTATTTTGTGAGCTGTCGTGATCTAGGCCCTTGTCACCCTTTTGCCTTTCTTGTATTTGACATAGCATTTCCAAGAGATGTGTCATAACACAGTGATGAGTCTAGTCTAGAGGAAAGATGAGAGTTTTTTTCAGGGATCATGAGGACTGGTCTGGTCTGATGTCCCTGGAGGAATGCCTGCCTTAAAAGTTGCTGTGGAGACCAGCTAAGCCTCAGGTGTTTTCTTTTTTTTTTTTTTTTTTGAGTCAGAGTCTCACTCTGTCGCCCAGGCTGGAGTGCAGTGGCACACTCCCGGCCACCGCAGCCTTGACCTGCTGGGCTCCGGTGATCCTTCTTTCTCAGCCTTCCTTCCTAGGAGCGGAAACTACAGGTGTGTGCTACCATGTCTGGCTAATTTTTGATTTATTGTAGAGACGAGGTTTCACTAAGTTGCCCAGGCTGGTTTCAGGCAATCCACTCACCTCCGCCTCCCAAAGTGCTGGGATGACAGGCTGAGCCACCTAACCTGGTCTCAGGTGTTTTCTTAAATCACAGACAGGTGTCAGAGATGGGTTTAGAAGTTCAACATGGCCAGGTGCTTGCTTTAGGTGTGAGATGTAAATCCAAGATGTGACTCTTTTTGGTTGTTTTTAGAACTCAGCAAAATAAAATTCCGGTTTATTGTTGGACAGCATTGTTTCACACATACATCAAACAAGCCCCCCAAAATAAACAGCAACTTCATAGACAAAAAAGGAAAAAAAGAAAAAACCTTTTTATCTTTGGCCTTTTGAACCCTCTCATACAAACCAACAACTTAAAATACAGCTAAGTACATACATATGCAAACAGTTACTGGTGTGCTTGGAATAAGATTTTTTGTGATTGTTGTTTTTGGTTTTTTTTTTTTTTGCAAGTTTTCTTTTCAGATTATAGTGAACATGGTCACATCACAAGTAAAGTCAGAAGTAGGACGGAGAACGCTCAGGAGGCTGGTTTGGTCATTTGAGCTAATTAAAAATGTCCTTAACAATAGGTACAAAAATATAAAATGTAAACAAGAAATACAAACAAATTTCCTTTTTGAAAGGACTTTAAAGAAAACAAGCAGGGCTTTGGAAGTTTTGGTTCTTTCTCCTCCCCATTGCAAATTCCCTTGGTTTGGGTGGGGTTGTGGATCACGTGTCATCTGTGGTTGGCGCTGCCCATGGTGGGCAGGAGGGCCTCTCTTCTCCAAGGTGACCGTGTTTAGATTCTGAGATGGAAGCGGAGGGTGAATAGGTCACGGCGGTCTTATTATTATTTTTTTTTTAGTTTAACTTTTCCTGGCCGGGCTCGGTGGCTCAGCCTGTCATCCCAGCACTTTGGGAGGCCGAGGCGAGAGAATTGCCTGAGCCTGCGGGTTCGAGACCAGCCCAGGCAACTGAGCGAGACCTCATCTCTACAATAAATCAAAAATATTAACCGGGTGTGGTGGCGCGCACCTGTAGTTCCGGCTCCTTGGAAGGCTAAGGCAGAAGAATCGCCAGAGCCCAGCAGGTCGAGGCTGTGATGCTTAGGAGCGTGCCCCTGCACTCCAGCCTGGGCAGCAGAGTGAGAGTCTAACTCAAAAGAAAAACAAACCCTTTTCCTTTTTTGCCGTCTAGTCCTCCTCACGGGTCTTCTGCTTCCTAGCATCACCACTGTCCTCCTCACCATCTTGAGCTGCCCGATTGTCCGTAGTGGCCTCAGCTTCCTCATCTTTGTCTCCATCTTCCTCCTCACCTTCCCTTCTTCCTCTTCTCCATCTACCTCATTGTCAGGCCCCTGCTCCCATTTTTCTCATGAGCAATCCCATCAGCAGGGGCGTCTCTTCATCTCCTGGCTCCTCCCTCATCTACTGCTTCCCTCTTCTCCTCTAAGTCCTTGGTGGTGATCTCGGAGTGGGTGTCCGTGGCTGTGTCCGACATGGTGGGGCACGCCAGTGTTCCAATGCAAGGGATTAAATAGAACTCGAGAGTTCGGGGACTCTGGCGTTAAAGCTGCCAGTGGCCACGGCGAGTGGACAGCCGGACCTGGAACAAGGCAAAGTGGCTTTTCGGAGCGGCCAGTGGAGCGACTGCTTTTAATTTCACAGCACAAGAGTACGTGAAGGCCCTATTGCTTCTTGCAAGGGATTAAAGTGAAACAATAATCGTGCATGACAAAAGTCTTAAGGCAGCCACAGTCAAAGGCACAATTGACAAGAAATTTGATTTTTTTTCCTGTGGCATACAACAATTGAGCATAATTATAATTATTATTAAGCATGTACTTTAACATATCAGAATTATAGGACTCTTACACGATGTTGGACTAATCACACATATAGGTATAACCTGAAAGTTAAACATTCTTTTGTATTTGACAATGCCTCTTGTCTAATTTATCAAACAAGCCGAATATGTCTCTCTTGGGCTTCAGGAAACCTAATATCTAAAAAAAGTTTAAGAAGGTCAGAAAGATTGAATTTAGATCCCGAAATTTTGCTACTGGAAGGCTTGTCAGATATCAAAAGTGATTAAACATTTGATATTACAAAATGGGCTCACTGTAAAATAGACAATCATTTAGCCAAAATAATAAGTAAAGATTTTAAAAGCAAAATTCCATATTCTCTGATAGAGAAGAGACTCAGTTGCTTAAACAATAAAGACTTAATGAAGATGGCTTGAGCCTAGCTAATCTTTTTCTCTTTTCTTCTTTCCCTTTGGTTTATTAACAAAAAGGTGAACAGAAGTTTTTTATTACTTTTCATTAATATTATATGAAGATTTGTTCAGAAGATAAAATCAAACTGCAGTTTTGTATAGTATATTCTTAATATTAAAACTGATTGTAATAAGCCCTTGTAAACAAATCCATTTCATCTTAATTACTATGACCATAAGGTGAGATTTCTATAAACTTTTAATAATTTTTTTTTAGTTTTCTATTAGAGACCAGTACGCCAAGAAAACTCTGTTATTTTGACACAGGGACCCAGACTTTGGCCTTCCAGCAGTGTGGTTTGAATATTAATGTTTACTTTGTAAACAAACTGAATTCATTTTATCTCTTAAAACCATCCCTTACAATCTTACATGGCTACTTCTTCCACTATAGCCCCTGGGTCTAGGGAGACTGAATAACTTTAATTTCTGGCCCTGTGTCTCACAAGGGCAGTTCATTTTTGTCGTCATCTTCCCCAGGTTGGAGGATGAGGCCCCAAATGGTGTGACTTGTCAGGATTTGTTGCCTTTTTAGACCCAGGGGCAAAAGCTCTGTAACTTAACAGCACAAGGATGAGTTAATAGAATGTTCATCAAAGTTATAAGAAGGTTTGGAGCATTTGACTAAAACAGAATCACAGATTGTTGTAAAATAATAGTTAACCATGTAACCAAGATAATAATGAAAAACCTTAAAAGCAATAGGTACATGGATGTAAAAACCTGAATTTTTTAAGCTCAGTTTTCCTAAGTAATAAAAGGTCTAAAAAAGGCAACATAGAAATTATCTTGACGAAACATAGAATCATTGTTTTTCAGACCAGTTACCAAAAGAGGAGAGAAAAGCCTTCTGTATTGTTACTGTTTCTCCTTACGGGAAACCCGTTTAAATAAACTGAAAGTCAAACCTGATGAAAGAAAAATACTTGACTTAATCAGACCTGAGAAGAGTGTGCCCAGGGTCATAAGTGAACATTATATTTTAGAGGAAACAAGAATCAATAAACCAGTACTAAGTAAGGGAATACATGAATATTAGTAACACAAAAGAAAATTCCTGATGACACCAAAGTTTAGACATATCAAGAAAGGCCAAGAGTACAGCATTAAGCTGTACTAGAGGAAAATATTACTTTTCCAGAACTTCAAGATAAAAAAATTTTAGCATCAGGACACAACAGCAGTTAGAACTGGAGAAAGAACAAAAAGTTGCAGGCTCTGACAAAAAAGTTGAATGAGAGTTATCATCTCAGTCCTTCTCAAGGGAAGAAAAAGCTGAAAGCAGCAAGACACAGCAAAAGCTGAGCTTCTGAGATGCAAGTCTGAAAAGTTTCAAAAAGAAACAGTCTATAGAATTAAAAAATCAAAACTTCTTGTAATTTTATTAAGAGCAAATCAATACCTTAAGAAAATTGTTTTCACATAGGGGATCAATATTTAGAAATCAGTCATCTTAGGCCGGGTGCAGTGGCTCACGCCTATAATCCCAGCACTTTGGGAGGCCAAGGTGAGAAGACTGCCTGAGCCCACGGGTTCGAGACCAACCTGGGCAACCTGACAAGACCTCATCTCTACAATAAATCAAGAAATAGCTGGGCATGGTAGCACGCGCCTGTAGTTCCAGCTACTTGGAAGGCTGAGGCAGAGGGATCGCTGGAGCCCAGCAGTTCGAGGCTGCAGTGGCCGGGAGTGTGCCACTGCACTCCAGCCTGGGCAACAGAGTGACTCCAGCACATACACACACACAAAGGAATCAATAATTTAAAATTATTTATCTTAAATTATAGCCCACTTAATCACATCAAAATTCCTTTCATTAATTCCCCTTCATGAACATTGTAACAACTTACGCAGACCATCTATGACATGTTTGGACTTTCTGTTTTGCCCTGTTCGTTCCCCATTTTCAAATATCCAGTCATTTTGCCTCAGGACAAAAATTTACCATATGAAATCCCTTCTTATAGACAATTATTCCCTTTTATTTATAATCTTCCTTACCAAAAATGCATCTTCATGTCTCTAACTTTCTTCACACCTCTATCTCCTACTTACGGGTTCCTTTCAAGTTTCTTTTTTTTTTTTTTGAGTTGGAGTCTGACTCTGTCGCCCAGACTGGAGTGCAGTGGCTGCTCTCGGCCGACGCAGCCTCGACCTGCTGGGTTCTGGCGATCCTTCCACCTCGGCCTTCCAAGTAGCTGGAACTACAGACGCACGCTACCACGCCCGGCTAATTTTTTTGATTTATTGTAGAGATGAGGTCTCACCAAGTTGCCCAGGCGGGTCTCGAACCCACGGGCTCAGGCAATCCACTCACCTCAGCCTCCCAAGGCGTGGGATTACAGGCTGAGCCACCAAGCCCTGCTCCTTTCTAGTTTCTTTCAGTTGCTTAGTAAACAGCAAATTCAAAGCAGGCAGAAAAGTAAAGAGAGAAATAGCTTAGAAGATTTTATTTAACCCTATAGCTGCAGGCTAACATTTGAACTCTGAATTTTCCTTGCTGTAGTTTGCCCATCAGTTTTTAAACTTGCATAAAAATTGGCCATAGTATCTAACCAGCTGGAGTCTCAGGAAACCTGGCATGCTTTTGAACTTCTTTCAAATACAAACCCAGCTGGGGAAGCTGAAGAGGGTTGTTGTCTTTGCCTTTTCTCCCTTTTAGAGACTCTATTTCCTTTTTTTCTCAAAAAGAAGAGAGAAAAGGCAATGGAGAAAGCCCTTTAGAATGCACCTCAGAATCCAAGTTTGCAGCCCAAACACTCTCCCGGGGAGAGAAAACCAGCTCAGACAGACCAGGGACCATCAACCCAAGTGCGACGTCCAAGGCTCAGCAGAAACTTACCAGATCATCTGAGGAGAAGCACAGAGTCAGAGGGGCTTCAATAAACAGTCACTGGCACCCACTCTGGGTTTGGACGACTCCTCCAGTGTTTCTGAAGTCTCCTGTGAGGCCCCATGTCTTGAGTGCTAATTTGTTGATGAAAAAAATGCCAAGCTCCGTAAAATATTTTAAGATTGTTTATTCTGGCTAATCTGAGCAACCTCAGGCCCAGGAATACCCATCCTCAAGCGATCCTGAGAAATGTGTCCCTGTGGTTGAATGGTAGCTTGGTTATATACAGCTCAGGGAGGCGCAAGTTACAAAAACCACAAATAAATACACGTGAGATGGATCAGGCATGACTCCCTAAGCCTCTTAATTAGGAATTTGGGTAAGAGGGGAAAAAAAGGTCAGGCTCAGTCCCTCAATATGTGCTGGCTGGAGCCCCAGTCATCTGAAGGCTTGATTGGGATTAAAGAATATGCTTCTTCTTCTTCTTCTTTTTTTTTTGAATTGGAGTGTCACTCTGTTGCCCAGGCTGGAGTGCCACGGCACGCTCACAGTCACCCCAGTGTTGACCTGCTGGGCTCCAGTGATCCTTCTGCCTCAGTCTTTCAAGTAGCCAGAGCTACAGGTGCTCACTACCGTGTCTGGCTAGTTTTTTATTTTATTGTAGAGATGAGGTCTCGCCAAGTTGCCCGGTCTGGTCTTGAACCCACGAGCTCAGGCAATCCACTCACCTCGGCCTCCCAAAGTGCTGGGATCACAGGCTGAGCCACAGAGCCCTGCCAAGAATCTGCTTCTAAGATGACTCTCTTACATGCTAGTGGGAGGAAGCCACTGTTTCTCACTGGCTGTTGGCAGACGGTCTCACTTCCTTACAAAGTGGACCCTTCCCTGGAGCTAGTGGAGTATCCTCATGACAGGGCTGGCCACTTTCCCTAGAGTGAGTGATCTGAGAGAGAGCAAGGAGAAAGAATCCACACTGCTTCCTTTTTGTGTGTGTGAGTCGGAGTCTCACTCTGTCGCCCGGACTGGAGTGCGGTGGCCGCTCCCGGCCATTGCAGCCTCGACCTGCTGGGCTCTGGCGATCCTTCCGCCTCAGCCTTCCACGTAGCTGGAACTACAAGCATGCGCTACCACGCCCAGCTAATCTTTTGATTTATTGTAGAGATGAGGTCTCGCCAAGTTGCCCAGGCGGGTCTCGTGGGCATTTCTCAGAAACACTTCTCCTGACATATCTTGAACATTATTCCGTCACTTGAACTATGTATATCCATTCACCCCAGAAATATTTATTTTATTGTTATTATTTTTTGAGCTGGGGTCTCACTCGGTTATCCAGTCTGCAGGGCAGTGTCATACTCAACCTTCCGGGCTCAGGCAATCCTCCCCCCACCTCAGCCTTCTGAGTAGCTGGGACTACAAGGCGCATGCCACCCTACCTGGCTGATCTTTAAATTTTTTGTACAGACGCGGTCTCGCTATGTTGCCCAGATTGGTCTTGAACTCATGGCCTCGAGTGATCCTCCCGCCTCAGCCTCCAAAAGTGCTGCGATCACAGGCCTGAGCCACCGTGCTCGGCTTGTGGACATACTTAAAAACTTCACAGCCAGCATTCCTCAGAAACACTTAATCAGGACATACTTTGAACGTTATTCCATCAGTTGAACTACATCTATGTACCCATTCATTCCGGAAATAGTAATTGAGTGTGTTATCGGAATCACCACATACCATTTTTCTTATCCATTACTGGGAACCATTGTGTTCTAAGACTCTTAGAAAGAATGATACCCTCCTCACGGTGGCCTTTCTCCCTTCCCAGGTGTTCGTTGGACTTCTTCTGATTCTAGCAGCCATCGAGCTGGCCCTTGTACTCACAGAAGACTCTGGACAGGCCGCGGTCCCTGCTATTAGATATACCAATCCGAGCCTCTACCTAGTCACATGGGTAAGGTCTCACCAGTTCCGCACTGTTCACCTTCTCTTTTCTTGTAGGTATATGACTGAAATTTACTCTTTGGGGATAAGATGAGGTCCAATTTCACCTGTCTTTTCCAAGGAACCTAGAGTAAGACAAAGCTTTGCTGGAATGGGGTGAAACAAATTTTAGCTTTTCATCTCATTTTGAACACTAATTTATAGAGCCTTCTCCCTGGGTTAAGGATTAACTTCAATTAAGATGAATATCGTATGCCTTCAAAGCTTGCTTTCTAAGGATCACAGAGGACATCTAAGTTTATTCGTGTAAAAGAATTTTTAAAATGCTGTCAATATCATTTTTAAATGGATGGACCAGTGACTTTATCAATGGATCCCTGAGTCTAGAGTTGTTTGTATAAATGATGTCAGACACTGATGTGTCCCCTGCAGGCGTGTCTCTGGGGGGGCCCTATACCATGTTTAGCAACAATTGAGCCTGACACAGTGGCTCACACCTGTCATCCCAGCACTTTGGGAGGCCAAGGCAGGGAGGACTGCTTGAGCCCAGGAGTTCGAGACCAGTCTGGGCAGCATAGTGAGACCGCGTCTCTACAAAAAATTAAAACATTAATCGGGCGTGGTGGTGCATGCCTGTAGTCCCAGCAACTCGGGAGGCTGAGGTGGAAGAATCGCCTGAGCCCAGGAAGTCGAGGCTGCAGTGAGCTGTGATCATGCCACTGCACTCCAGCCTGGGTGACAAGTGGGAGGCTCCAGCTCAAAAAAACAAAGCAAACACATAAACACCAAACAGACGCATTGCCATCATTTTAAAAGAGGAAGATGACACTGATTATTTGACTTTTCAGACTTTATTGAAAAATCAGAATGTCTGGCAACCGGGGGCCTACATTCCCACGGGGCAGCGTCAGATGGTCCTAAACAGAAGTCGCTCCCTTTCGACCATGTACTCAGTCCCCTGACCTCTCACCCGTCACTGGGTAACACAGTCTGCCTGGCTCCTGTCGCCATGTTTATTCATTACCGCTGTGGTAGAACAAGGGGAGACGGGTCTGGGCCAGGCTTTGCTGGAGCCGGCTCACATGGAGCTGACGGTACCTGCCTCCTTCCAACCCTGCGTTTATGACATCATGTTGGAGCTTGAAATCCACCATAGTGAGAGTATTGACACCATGAAAATTGGCAAATGCTGCAACTCCCCCCTCCCATCTCCAGAATGCTGGCCTACTGGCGCGCACTGGGTCTAGGAAATCAATACTCTGAGACGACACAAGGCAAGCGTTTTTTTTTGCTTTGTTTTGTTTTGTTCTGAGTCGGAGTCTCAATCCGTCGCCCAGGCTGGAGTGCAAGGGCACGCTTACGGCCGCTGCAGCCTCGACCTGCAGGGCTCAGGCGATCCTCCCGCTTTAGCCTTCCAAGTAGCTGGAACCACAGGCACACGCCACCATGTCCGGCTGATTTTTTGATTTCCCTCTCCCCTCCTTCCCCTGGACGGTGGCCCTGTCCCTCAAAGCTTTGCCTGAATTTCTTCCCAGCTCCTGGCTTTGCTGGTCCAGCACAGCAGGCAATGGTGTGTCCAGAAAAACTAGTGGTACCTGTCCCTGTTCTGGGTTCTCTCGATACTCTGTGGCACTTTCTGGTTTCTCAACAAGTTGCCTGGGCTGGTCTCAAACCCCTGGGCTCAGGCAATCCTCTCACCTCGGCCTCCCAAAGTGCTGGGATGACAGGCTTGAGTCACCATGCCCGGCCTGCAACAGTTTGTTTTTTGTTTTTTTTTAAGACTAAATTGCTTAGCCTGATATTAGAAAATCAAGGCACAGACACCTTGCATCTAATTCCTCAGAACCGGCCTTCCTGGGCTTACTATGGCAGGGCCTGAAGTTAATAGCCTTGGGTCCTGAAAAGGTTTTTCAAGCCCCCAAAGCAACTCTAAAATACCGAGAGTAAGGCCGGGTGTGGTGGCTCATGCCTGCAATCCCAGCACTCTGGGAGGCCATGGTGGGAGGACTGCTTGTGAGGCCAGGAGTTTGAGACCAACCTGGGAAAAATAGTGAGACTTCGTTTCTCAAGAAAAAAATAAATTAAAATGCAGATGGGAAAAGAGTAAGCCAGCAGCCGTGCGCCCAGCTGACCAGATCTGTGACAGCAGCTCCCTCCTCAACCTGCCTGTAGCCGACACCCCTCTCCCCTCTCTCCCTGGGATGGTGGCCCTGTCCTTCAGAGCTTCACACGAGTTTCTTCCCAGCTCCTGGTCTTACTGGTCCAGCACAGCAGGCAACGGTGTGTCCAGAAAAACTCGTGGTACCTGTCCCTGTTCTGGATTCTCTCGATCCTCTGTGGCACTTTCCAGTTTCAGACTCTGATCCGGACACTCTTACGGGTAAGGAGGAGAGAGCGGGTGACTCGCGGCGGCCCTCTGGGCGACGTGCACGTCAGAGTAGATGGCCTCAGGCAGGGCGCACCCCAGGAGAGAACTGTGCCCGGGACCCGCTGTCGGGCTTTCTTCACAGCGCGGAGGGCTACATGGGCCACAGAGACGTCACTTGGCAGAAGGCTCATTTTCTCTGTTTTGACTGTTTCCCCCCACAGGGCGACAGCTCTAACCTGACCTATTCCTGTCTGTTCTTCATCTCCTATGGGTTCCAGATCCTGGTCCTGATCTTCTCAGCGTTTTCGGAAAACGTCGACTCGTCAAAAGTGAGATGCTAAATGTGCCCGTCTCACATATTCCTTAGTGGGATGGCAGCGTAACCAATATAACCCCAAGATGTCTGGGTCTCGTGGATGTCCCGCCAGCCCAGAGGAGGCAGCTCAGGTCATTTGATGACAGAAGGAACGAGATCGTGTTGTAGGCACTAAATACCGACTTTTACTTCCACTTGCCAAACTTCAGCGCAGGCAAGTCATTCACGGTCCGTGCCGGAAGGTCTTATAAGCGCTCTCCCAGTGGACTCGGAGTTCCCAGATACGCATAGGCCGACCCCGACTTCAGCATCTTATCGAGTTTCTAGCACAACCTCTCATCCTCAAACGTCAGTTTCTGACTGTGGACTCCCACAGAGCTCCCGTCTCCACTGGATTCACTTTTCACGTTTCTGTGTCTTTCAGAATCCATTTTCCACGGCTTCATTTCTGAGTAGCATCACCTTCAGTTGGTATGACAGGTAGGGCATCCTTATGCCTACTCCCTCGCCCTCCGGAAAGGGAGAGAAAGCTTCATTTTTAAAATGCCTCCTGCTGGGCGTGGCGTGGTGGCTCACACTTGCAATCCCAGCACGTTGGGAGGCTGAGATGGAAGGATGACTTGAGTCCAGGCGTCTGAGACCAGCCAGGGCAACATCGCAAGGCCTCATCTGTACCAAAGATGTAAAAAAAAAAAAAATTTAGCCAGGCATGGTGACACACACCTGTAGTCCCAGCTATTTGGGAGGCTGAGGCAGGAGGAGCGCCTGAGCCCAGGAGGTCAGGACTGTGGTGGTCCGTGATGTGATGACCATTGCACTCCAGCCTGAGTGACAGAGTGAAACCCCAGCTCCAATAATACTAATAAATAAAATAAAATAAAACTCCCCCTGTGACCTCCAACTCGCCTACTTAGACTCAGAGAGTGTCAAAACTTTCAGGCCTTCTTCTGGCCACTTTAATTTAGCCCCTTCATGAGACAGGCCGGGATGTGGAAGAGAGAATGGGGGGAGTTTGTTTTTGGGAGCCTGGGGGCCCACAGGAGAGGAGAGGGGACACTCAGAGGCAGGCAGGAAGGCACGGATTGGGAGGGGAGTGGGGACAGCTGGCCTGGACCACCAGAGCGTCTGCAACGGGCGTCATGGCCGCCACAGCTCCGAGGACCCTTAGGTGGGCTGGGGAGGCCAGGGGTCCCTTCTCAGAGAGCGTTTTAGATGCACAGAACGAAAAAGACACAGGATGATAAAGAAACCAAATGTACTGAAATAATAGTCATCGAGATATTTAACCAACACATTTGTGATGTGGTAATACATTCGATAACAGGGTCCAGGGATGAGTCTGATAATCATTGTAATTTCAAAGTGGTGGTGAGTATGAAGTAAGCTGTAGAAACCTCTGGGATTTCTTTCTCTTTCTTTCTTTTTTTTTTTTTTTTGGCAGGGTCTTGCTCTGTCACCCAGGCTGGAGTGCAGTGGTGCAATCATAGCTCACTGCAGCCTCAACTTCCTGGGCTCAAGCGAGCCTCCTGCCTCAGCCTCTCAAGTAGCTGGGACTACAGGCGTGCACCACCACGCCCAGCTAATTTTTGAATTTTTGCAGCGATGGGGTCTTGCTATGTTGTTTCCCAGGCTGGTCTTGAACTCCCAGACTTAAGTAATCCTCTCGCCTCAGCCTCCCAAAGTTCTGAGATTATAGGTGTGAGACACCACACCTGGCCTAGCCGGAATTTTCAAAGGCTCGGTTTCAGTTAAAAGCTACGACGAATAAAGATATAATTTGCCTTCCATCCATGTTCTCAAACTCCGGGTCTGGGAGCCCTGATCTAGAGAGCGTGTCTGGAGGAAGCCACAGTGACTGCTTCAATTCTGAGGCATCACAGAGGCCCCAAAGGAAGCGCCAGAGTGGCAGAGAGGCCGCCAGTGCTTGGGAGGAAGGAGTGGGGGCAGGGCAAAGGATGCTCTTTTTCTCTGTCTTTCTTTTTTTTTTTTTAAATTGGGTCTCCCTCTGTTGCCCAGGCTGGAGTACAGTGGCATGCTCATGGCTCACTGCAACCTTGACCCCTTGGACTCAGGCGATCCTCCCACCTCAGCCTCCCTAGTAGCTGGTTCTACAGGCACCCACCACCATTCCTGGCTAATTTTAGAAAATTTTTATAGAGATGAGGTTGCCCAGGTTGGTCTCGAACTCCTGGACTCAAACAATCCTCCTGCCTCAGCCTCCCAGAGTGCTGAGATTCCAGGCCTGAGTCACCGCGCCCGGCCTCTTTGGGCTCTTAATTCGGGAGTGCCCCTCCCCCCTTGTTGTCTTCTAACACACTCCGTGGCTCCCACCTGCTCTTCTTTCTGCCCTCCCCACTTCTCAAGGGGCCAGGAGATGGGGAGGCCATCCTTGCGCCTCCCAAAGCGCCGGGATTACGGGTGTGAGCCACCGTGCCTGGCCTTCTCGGTGCGTTGTGTTTTACTAACAGTATTCCCAGTACCAGTGACCCCTTAGTGATGGATACACGGGGGTATAATGTGCTATTCTTGCTTTTGGGGGTATATTTGAAATGTTATACTCCAATCCTCTGGTCCCTCCGGCCCAGACCCTGGAGGCAGGTTCCCAGAGGCAGCAGGAAGGCGGCCTCTGACCCGGCCTGGGGGTGTCTCAGCCTGTGGGTCCTCTCGTTCCAGCATCGTTCTGAAAGGTTACAAGCACCCTCTGACAATCGAAGATGTCTGGGAAATGGATGAAGCGGTGAAAACCAAGGCCCTGCTGAGCAAGTCTGAGACGCATATGGCGAGGGAGCTGCAGAAAGCCCGGCGGGCCCTCCAGAGGCGGCGGCAGAAGGCCCTCCCGCAGGGCCCGAAAGCCCGGCTGCACAGCCTGGCCAAGACCGAGAGTCAAAGCCAAGACGTCCTTGTCCTGGTAACTTTCCGCGAGTGTCTGTGTGGGCGTCAGCGCATCTCGGGCAAGAGGATGACACGTCCTGGCAACGCTGTCCTTACGTTTTCCCAGCACTTCATGCTTTTCTTGGTGTTTTTTTTCTTTGAGTCCGAGTCTCTGTCGCCCAGACTGGAGTGCAGCGGCCGCTCCCGGCCACCGCAGCCTCGACCTGCTGGGCTCCGGCGATCCTTCCACCTCAGTCTTTCAAGCAGCCAGAACTACAGGCTTGTGCTACCACGCCCGGCGAATTTTTTGATTTCTTGTAGAGATGAGGTTTCGCCAAGTTGCCCAGGCTGGTTTCGAACCCGCGGGCTCAGGCAATCCACTCGCCTCGGCCTCCCAAAGTACTGGGATTACAAACTGAGCCACCGAGCCTGGCCAGTGCTTTTTTTTCTTTGAGTCCAAATCTCACTCCCTCGCCCAGATTGGAATGCAGTGGCACGCTTACGGCCACCACGGCCTCGACTGACTGGGCTCAGGTGACCCTTCCACCTTAGCCTTCCAAATTGCTGGAACTACATTTTGTATCATAATAGTATTTCCAATCCTGATGACACCTGAGTAATGGATACATGGGGGTGTAATGTGTTATTCTCTCTGCTTTGGGGTATATTTGAAATTTTCCTTAGCAAAATGTGTACTTTTTTTTTTAATAACACCTTGGCATTGCTAGAATTTGCACCTTGGTGGAAGTTAGCATTAGCAGCTAATTTGTTGATTCATTCGCTTGAAAGTCTTTATTGAGCACAGCTGTGTGTCAGTAGCTGTTCTAGAAAACACACAGTAAGCCCATACACACTCTTGGAGAGCAGTCGGAGCTAGCAAGAAAATAAAACATGCTGGGTGCAGTAGCCCACCTCTGTAATCCCAGCACTTTGGGAGGCCGAGGTAGGAGGTATATTTGAGCCCAGGAGTTGGAAACCAGCCTGGGCAACATAGCGAAACCTCGTCTCTACCCCCCCAAAATTAAAAATTAGCCAAGGATGGCGGCACGCGCCTGTAGTCCCAGCTACTCGGGAGACTGAGGCAGGAGGGTCACCTGAGCCCAGGCAGTTGAGGCCGCAGTGAGCCGTGACCGTGCCACTGTCATTCCAGCCTGGGCCACTGAATGAGACCCTGGCTCAAAAAAAAAACAAAAAAACCAGAAAGTAAAACTTGTTCATGTGTTTGGAGTGAATTGCTACTTCAGACAGGGACATAGAGGCTGTTCTCAGAGGAGGTGACACCTGAACAGACACCCTGGGGATGCAAACGGCCCATCGAGGGACAGCTAGAGGGAAGTGTCTTCCAGTCAGAGGGCGCAGGAGTGTGCGGCTGAGGCAGGGACACGTCAGGGAGCAGGAACAAGATCCGGGGGCGTCAAGAGAGGCTGACAGCCGGGCTCGGTGGCTCAGCCTGTCATCCCGCGCCTGTGGGAGGCTGAGGTGAGTGGATTGCCTGAGCCCGCGGGTTCAAGACCCACCTAGGCAGGCGAAACCTCAGCTCTACAATACATGAAAAAATTAGCCGGGCATGGTAGCGCAGGCCTGTAGTTCCAGCTACTTGGAAGGCTGAGGCGAAAGGATCGCCGGAGCCCAGCAAGTCGAGGCTGCTGCACTCCGGTCTGGGCGACAGAGTGAGACTCCAACTCAAAAAAAAAAAGAAAGAGAGAGAGGCTGACCCTGTGGTGAGCTCGGGAAGGGCACAGGGACTACTAGGCTGTGTGGACCCCTGGGCCATCATGGGAGCAATGCAATTAAATTTACATATACATATATGTTTTTGAGTCAGGGTCTTTGTTGCACAGCTGGAGTGCGGTGGCATGATCACAGCTCACTGCAGCCTTGACCTCCTGGGCTCAGGTGATCTTCCCATTTTGGCCTCCCACCTTTAGCTGGGACTAAAGGTGTACATCACCACACTGGGCTATTTTTTTTTTTCTGATTTTTTTTTTTTTTTTGGGTTGGAGTCTCACTCAGTCGCCCAGACTGGAGTGCAGTGGCGTGCTCCCGGACACTGCAGCCTCAACCTGCTGAGCTCTGGCGATCCTTCCGCCTTACCCTTCCAAGTAGCCAGAACTACAGGCGCACGCTTCCACACCCGGGTAATTTTTGATTTATTGTAGAGACGAGGTCTCGCCAAGTTGCCTGGGTGGGTCTCAAACCCGCGGGCTCAGGCAATTCACTCACCTCGGCCTCCCAAAGTGCTGGGATGACAGGTTCAGCCACCGAGCCCAGCCTTTTTTTTTTTTTAATGTAGCGATGAGGTCTCACTATGTTGCCCAGGCTGGTCTCCAACTCCTGGGCTCAAGCAATCCTTCTGCCTCAGCCTCCCAGAGTGTTGGGATTGCAGGCATGAGCCACCGCTCCTGGCCCTGAGTTTGTATCTTAAAAGCTTCCTTGGGCTGCTGCCTGGACATGGCATCGCTGTGGGCAGGCGTGGAAGCCGAAAGGAGGCTGGAGTAGTGTCCAGGCAAGAGGGATAGACCGGATAGACCTCCATGAAGGAGGTTAAGAGAGGATATCAGCTGGGCATGGTGGCTCACACCTGTAATCCCAGTACTATGGGAGGCTGAGGCGAGAGGATTGCTTGAGTCCAGGGATTCGAGACCAGTCTGGGCAGCTTGGCAAGACCTCGTCTCTCCAATAAATCAAAAAATTAGCTGGGCATGGTGGTACACGCCTGTAGTTCCAGCTACTTGAAAGGCTGAAGTGACAGGATCGCTTGAGCCCAGCAGGTCGAGGCTGCAGTAGCCGTGAGTGTTCCACTGCACTCCAGCCTGGCGGACAGATTGAGACTCTGACTCAAAAAAAATAAAAGAATGTCACTGGTAGAAACACCTGGAAGCCGAGGCTGAGAAGCTAAAGTCGGGGACAGGACAAGACTCAGGAGGCTGTCCCAAGGAGGCCAACACACAGAAAAGGAGGCTGCGGCAGAAAGAGTTGGGTGCCCACATGGTGGTTTCCTAGGGTCGTCTCAATAAAGTGCCACAAACCGGCAATGGAGGTGGGAGGGGCCTTCCCTCGTAAGCCGCGGGGAGAGCCCTCCTCGCCTCCCTCCCTCCTTTGGGCACGTGCCTGCCGTCTTTGGTGGTGCCTGACCCTTGCCCAGCCCTCCAGTTTCTGCCCCCGCCGTCTCGTGGCCATCTTCTTCCTGTGTCTGTTTCTCTTCCTCTGCGAGGACAGCCGTCACATTGGCTTGGGACCCGCCCTGGTGGCCGCATCTTAACCTGACTCCCTCTGCCAAGGCCCCAATTCCCAGTAAGGGCACGTGCGAAGGCCCTGGGGGTGAGGCCTTCAGCCTAGCTCGTGGGGGGGGGACACAGCCCACCCTGCAGCCCCCCACAGCAACCGCGAGCGAGAAATCAATGGAAAGGGTTTCTGCCGTCCGGTCCTGGCCCCTCACTCTTGGGGCTGCTTGCCACCCCTCGCAGGACGTGGGAAGTCCACCGGCTCAGGCGCCTGGCTTCTGGTCCAAAAAAGACAACGAGTATCCTTTGGGAGGGAGGGAGGCGCAGTCCAGGCCACTGGAAGGGTGAGCACGGCCAAGTCACAAGTAGACACGATGGAAACCTGTGCAGAGAGGTTGGAGGGTGGAGTTCCCGGGCTGGACAAGCCGGAGTGCCTGGGGCAGAGCAGAGCCTTTCACCGTGTGGCCCTGCAGACACCGTGGTCGCTTGGTTCTGTGCCTAGGAAGAAGATAAAAAGAAGAAAAAGAAGACCGGAGCCGCTCAAGACACGCCGAGGTCCTGGCTGGTCAAGGCCCTGTTTTGGAGCTTTCACGGGGTGCTACTCAAATCATTCCTTCTGAAGCTGGTGCATGACCTCTTCATGTTCCTGAACCCCCAGCTGCTCAAGTGAGTCCCCAGGCCAAGGGCCTCTTGAGGTCACCGCTGACATCCTCCTTTGCCCCTGTGGATGCAGACAGGTGCAGTCATCAAACTCCTGTTGTGACATGCACTCGTAGATTTCTTTCTCGATGTGGCACGGTGGGCATGAGGCGTGTGGGTGGCTTTCAAGATCCGAGATGAGGCCGGGCGTGGTGGCTCACGCCTGTCATCCCAGCCCTTGGGGAAGCCGAGTCGAGAGGCTTGTTGGAGCCCAGCCTGGGCAACAGAGCGAGACCTTGTCTCTACAATAATTAAAGAAATTAGCCAGGTGTGGTAGCGCACACCTGTAGTTCCAGCTACTTGGAAGGCTGAGGTGGGAGGATCGCCGGAGCCCAGCAGGTCAATGCTGGGATGGCCGTGAACGTGCCACTGCCCACCCCAGCCCCAGTGAGACTCCGACTCAAAGCAAAAAAACGATCCAAGATGACAGCCGGGCTAACCTCTCTTTTCCATGTCCCTGGCCTCACGGGAGTGGGTGCTTGGCAGGGGCTCTTTCTGGTTAAGCTACTGTGCACTGAGCCAGGCCGAGAGGTGGGCTGTGTCCCAGAGAGTCACTGGCCTCCATTCACCGCTCCTCAGAGAGTCACAGGCTCATGGCGACGTGACTCTGTGACTTGTGGTGACCGACAGTATGAGCCACCCTGGGAAGCCTCCCCCACTTCTGCAGGATACACATCCTGATTCCTGTGGGGCGTACGTGATGGAGAAACGCATCGCCGGTCCATGCCACCTCGTCCCCTGGGCCATGGGGGGATGGGCCCAGCACTGTGGTTCTGGCATCATCGCCCCCTTTCACAGCCCTGAGTGGTCAACCCTGAGCTCCTACGGCTCACTCCCAAGCGAAAGCAAGGACGCGGCTCATGCCTGCAATCCCAGCACTTTAGGAGGCCGAGGAGGGAGGATTGCTTGAGCCCAGGAGATCGAGGCCAGCCTGGGCCATGTAGCAAGACCTCGTCTCTACAAGAAGTCAAAACCATTAGCGGGGTGTGCTGGCACATGCCTGTAGTCCCAGCCACCTGGGGGGCTGAGGCGGGAGGATGACCTGAGCCCAGGAGGTTGAGGCTGCAGTGAGCTGTGATCGCGCCACTGCACTCCAGTCTGGGAGACAGAGTGAGACCCTGACTCAAAAACAAAAGCACTGGCTAGCCTGTGGAGCTCAGGTCCTCCGAAGGCCTTGGACACTTTTGTCACCTACAGCATAAGCGCAGGGGGACTGGGGAGAGGGGAGAGTGAGGTGCTCAGAGGCCTGGCGGGCGTCACCTCCTTGTTTTGCTCTGGCAGGTTGCTGATCTCCTTTGCAAATGACCACGACATGTACCTGTGGACTGGGTATGTCTATGCCATCCTCATGTTCCTGGTGGCTCTCATCCAGTCTGTCTGCCTTCAGTATTATTTTCAACTGTGCTTCATGCTGGGCATTAATGTACGGACAACCATCATGGCCTCCGTGTATAAGAAGGTAAGCTGAAGACGTCAGGCGTCACCAAGGGGATCCCCTTGGCCCACCTGAGCACTGATTCCAGGAGGAAGGAAACGTTCCAGGGCATAGTAACTCATCACAACCCGTAGTTGCGACGAGCCATGCGGCCTTCCTCAGTGTTTCTCTGAAAATTGAAATATCAGGGCCAGGCTCAGCAGCTCTTACCTGTCATCCCAGCACTTTGGGAGGCCGAGGGGGGAAGATCGCTTGAGCCCAGGAGTTCGAGACCAGCCTGGGCAACACAGCGAGACCTCATCTCTACAAACGATACAAAATAATAGACGAGCGTGGTGGTGTGCACCTCTGCTCCCAGCTACTCGGGAGGCTGAGGCGGAAGGATCGCCTGAGTCCAGGAGGCTGAGGCTGCAGTGAGCTGTGACCGTGCCACTGCGCTCCAGCCTGGGCAACAGAGTGAGAGTCCGACTCAAAACATATAAGAAAGGAGAGTCAGCCGGGCTCGGTGGCTCAGCCTGTAATCCCGTGCCTTGGGAGGCTGAGGTGAGTGGATTGTCTGAGCCCGCGGGTTCGAGACCCACCCGGGCAACTTGGCGAGACC